>NW_021186284.1:0-1488 GCF_002162155.2 Triticum dicoccoides
CGCACCAAGGGCTTCGTCGCACTCACTGTGAGCTTAGCCATCTTTCCCCCCCCTCCTTCTCTTGCTCCCGAGCTGTGTAGCGACCTCCCGGAGCTCAACCGCACCCACCGCCGTGGAGCTCGTCGCCGACGTGCTCCCGGTCACCCTCCGACCACTCCACGGTGTCCATCATACTCACCGTGTCACGTAGCACCTAGCTAGCTACTCCCCGCGCCTCACTGACCCCTCTAGCGTCAAGTTCATCTTCGGCCGAACCCCGGTGGCCGCCAAAGTCGTCGCCGGCGCCAACTCCGGCCACCCCGACCCCAACGGACTCCACCAAGAGCTGCGGCTCGTCCTCAGCTCCACTCCGGTGGTCTCCGCGACCCATTTGGTGGCCGAAACCGCCAAAACCACTTCCGCCGCCGCGTCGGACTCGCCGGCGGCTAAACGCCGGTGCAGCCGACCCGGGTTTGACCACGGGTGGGCCCTGGTTGACTCCCCTGAGTCAATGACAGGTGGGGCCCAGCCCTGTTAATTAAACAGGTTTAGTTTTAATTAAAACTTTAATTAATCTAATCACACTGACATGCGGGACCCACTGTCAGGTTTGACCCGGACATGTCCCGTTGACCTGCTGACGTCACACTGACGTCAGGCTGACGCAATAATTGTTTTTCTGGAATTAATCTAATATAGGAAATTCCAGAATATAGTTTAAACTTCAAAAATTCATAACTTTTATTCTGTAACTCCAAATCAGACAAATTATATATGAAAAATGATCAGAAAAATCCAATCTATCCATCTGTACTATTTTCATGCATGATTAAACAAGTTAACCTGATGTTTAATACAGAACAAGAAAAAAACACTTTAAAGGGCCATGTTTGAGTTTGAAATTTGAATCTTTGATTCAAATTGGTTCAAACCCTTCTGGTCTTAGTTGCATTAGCCCAACACACTCATATTGCTATGTTTCATGCATGCATCATATTGTTGCACATTGTTTGGTGATGGTCGTGTATCGATGTTCTTTGCGGCAGGTTCTGCCTCCGAGGAGTACCGTGATTACCCTAACGAAGAACCGTATCAGTGCATCGAACCATCAGGCAAGCAACCAACCATTTGATCATATCAATACAATCCCATGTTCTCGCTCCTGCTCTCTTTTACTACATTAAGATAACGTGTTTCAAACTGCTGTGTGCCACGGTAGTTGAACCCACTTCCTCTGCATGACCTGTCATTGCCACAGTAACTAGATGAAACCCACTAGCATGTGTAGGAGTTGATTGAGCCATATGTATGTGTTGTTCCTACCTTGCTATGCCTGCTATGCTTAGAGTCGTGTCAGGTCTGGTTCATCTGGGTGATGGGCTAGAGTGAAATGATTATGTCGGTAATGAGAGTGGTGTGGTGAACACGATTTGGTAAAGGTATCGATGAGAGGCCATGTAGGAGTACATGGTGGGTTGTTTCATTGAAGCCGACCTTAAGCACTGAGAT
>NW_021186285.1:0-1615 GCF_002162155.2 Triticum dicoccoides
TCGATTCTGCCCCGTTTCATGGCCTATTACTCACTGTTTTGAGGTCTCGGAGTGATTTCCACGATTATGGAACCCCAGGGTGCGTTTAAGTGTCGGTCATCAGCACTCACTATTTTGGCCGATTCTGGTCCGTTTCGTGTACTATTACTCACTGTTTTGGGGTCCCAGAGCGATTTCCACGATTGACGATCCCCGGGGTGCGTTTACGTGTCCGTCGTCAACACTCAAAGTTTTGACCAATTCTGACCCGTTTCGTGGACTATTACTCGTCGTTTTGGTGTACCGAAGAGATTTCCATAGTTGTTGAACCCCGAGGTGCGCTTACGTGTCGGTCATCAACACTCGTAGTTTTGGCCAATTCTGGCCTATTTCATGGCCTATTACTCACTGTTTTGGGGTCCTAAAGAGATTTCCATGGTTGTCGAACCCCAAGTTGTGCTTACGTGTTGGTCGTCAAGAATCGCAGTCTGGGCCGATTTTGGCCCATTTCTTGGACTATTACTCAGTTTTGGGTTCCCGAAGTGATTTCCACGATTGACGAACCCTTGGGTGCGTTTACGTGTCGGTCATCAGCACTCACAATTTTGGCCGATTCTGGTCTGTTTCATGCACTATTACTCACCGTTTTGGGGACCCAGAGCGATTTCCACGATTGACGATCCCCAGGTTGAGTTTACGTGTCCGTCGTCAACACTCAAAGTTTTGGCCAATTCTGACCCATTTAGTGGACTATTACTCACCGTTTTGGTGTCCCGAAGTGATTTCCATAGTTGTTGAATCCCATGGTGCGCTTACGTGTCGGTCATCAACACTCGCAGTTTGGCCGATTCTGGGCTCTTTCATGGACTATTACTCACAGTTTTGGGGTCCCGAAGTGATTTCCATGGTTGTCGGACCCCATGGTGTGCTTATGTGTTGGTCGTCAAGACTCGCGGTCTGGGCCGATTCTAGCCCGTTTCGTGGACTATTTCTCACTGTCTTGTGGTCCCGGAGTGATTTCCACGATTAACGAACTTAACCCCAGGGTGCGTTTATGTGCCGGTCAGCACCACTCACAGTTTTTGTAGATTCTGCCCCGTTTCATGGCGTATTACTCACTGTTTTGAGGTCTCGGAGTGATTTCCATGATTAAGGAACCCCAGGGTGCGTTTAAGTGTCGGTCATCAGCAGTCACTATTTTGGCCGATTCTGGTCCGTTTCGTGTACTATTACTCACTGTTTTGGGGACCCAGAGCGATTTCCACGATTGACGATCCCCAGGTTGAGTTTACGTGTCCGTCGTCAACACTCAAAGTTTTGGCCAATTCTGACCCATTTAGTGGACTATTACTCACCGTTTTGGTGTCCCGAAGTGATTTCCATAGTTGTTGAATCCCATGGTGCGCTTACGTGTCGGTCATCAACACTCGCAGTTTGGCCGATTCTGGGCTCTTTCATGGACTATTACTCACAGTTTTGGGGTCCCGAAGTGATTTCCATGGTTGTCGGACCCCATGGTGTGCTTATGTGTTGGTCGTCAAGACTCGCAGTCTGGGCCGATTCTAGCCCGTTTCGTGGACTATTACTCACTGTCTTGTGGTCCCGGAGTGATTTCCACGATTAACGAACTTAACCC
>NW_021186286.1:0-1756 GCF_002162155.2 Triticum dicoccoides
ACATTATATTGTCCAACCTTTCACCGAAAACATTATATGATCCAGTAATGGGAGTAACGACTGCTACCCTCGTCCCTCCTATTGCCGTTTGCGTCCCATTGTGATACATATTACCCTGACAAATTCTTGAAACTCACCGTTTTCAAAATCAACGGCCCTGCCCTTTCTCAGTCCTATTTTCTCGTCAACAAATAGGCTACGCCATATCTCCACATCACTACGCTTGTCCAGACCAGCTACTACTAGCGCCAATGAGAAATTTTTGCATACAGCTACAAAATGGCCCGGCCCAATTCGCTCGATTCGGAGCGCTGCCTGTGTGTTCCGGCGACATGAGACAAATAGGGAAAGCGATTTTTATCCACACGCCTTAACTCCATTTTTAGTTTTCTCCATTGTGCTTATCTGTTGGGCCTTGATTACGACTTGTAGTCCGCCTGTTCCATTAGCGTGCTACGCAATTTTTTTTATCCATACGACCCCCTTATAGGTAGGTAGAATCTCATCTGAGGTCTCCATTGACGCGTAGCAACGCTTGTCTGGCAAGCCTTAATTTCTACTCTATTTTCTTCTTCTTTTTGGACACCTGGTTCATTTGCCGCAAATGCTACGCCTTTTTCAAGACCGTAGCAACGCTTGCCTCAAGTGATATGTTATGTGGGCCGGCTCAACAATATGTACCGAGTGATTTTGGGAACCTTTTGATATCCGGTTAGTGAAAATTTTGCACTATTTTGGTTGGTTTTGGAAAGGTTCTACAAGGTTTTTATTTTTATTTTCTCTATTTTTTCATGTTTTTATATTCATTTTTATTTACGTTCCAAGTTTTTCCCATTTTTTGTATACAAATTGAAAATTTGTTTAGATACGAATTCAACATTATTTAGATGTATGTCGAAAATTTATCAAACTATACACGCTAAATATTTGTAAAATGCACATTGAATATTATAAGTACAAAAAAAACTTTTTAAGAACATGCATTAAAATTCATTAAAAAATATCATGAATATTTTTGTGAACATGTAAACAGTTGTTAGAACATTTTTTCTAAAATATCAGAAACATTTTATTATATGTTACGAATATCTTTTGAAATTGTGTGAACAACGTTTTTACATTTCATAAGCATTTTTTTAAAATGTCATTAAACATATTTTTAAGCTTGCTAACATTTTTAAAATTCCATGATTTGTTTCGAATTTTACATTTTGTTCCAATTATGAGAAATGTTTTTATCATTTTAATAGAATTCTTAGAAAATATCATGAACAAAATTTAAAAAAATTGAACATTTTTAATGGCACAACTTTTTTCTAGTAAAATAGCATGAATAGGTTTTCAAAACTGCATGGATTTTTTTAATAGATGGCAAATGTTTTTGTAAAATTAAGTAAACTAAGTTTTTATATATGCATATATAGAGAGAATATTTCAAAATATAAGTAAACGTAAAAAAGCATAAGGAAAAAATTTGCTTCGTTGCATCAGTGTTGGGCTAGGCCCATGCGAGAGTGCAGTGTAGGCAAAGTTACCTTTGGTCTCGCAATAAGCGAGACCTTGTAGCGCCCTCATTTGGTGCCTAACTTTGAAGTTCTTCTTTTGTCCCCTGCATCAGACATAATGGTGGCGATGGTCACAATAAACCGACAACTTATTATCCGGCAACAACAATGAGCATTGCATGAGAGCGTATGCTCTTTCACCTTTGTTTGCCGACTTGGTTTATAGAGGCTCACCATCGTTGTCATGTCAA
>NW_021186287.1:0-2472 GCF_002162155.2 Triticum dicoccoides
GGATAAAGATGGTGTGATCTTCTCCATGGTCTTTAGTTTTCATCTTTCAGCCTATGTATATGAAGTCTTGGTTGACCTGCACTTCAATTGATAGTTTGGTAAAGCCTTGTACTAAAAAGATCAGAAAACAAATTGGTGATTAGCATGTACTGCTCCAAGAAACCTGGATCACCATCTGAATGAAAATGCACCTAAAGGAAGGTGTATCACAATTTCTTAGTCCATTCTCATTCATAGTATTCTCCCTGATGATTTCTCAAGATGTTTCAGTATAGATCTTTGGCCACATATGTCCAATACAAAGTTGTCATATGCAATGGAACACATGGTACATGATCACATATATTAACAAACTATCTTCAGAAGATTGGATGGAAACCTCCTAACATAAGAAAATCTTTTGATCTAAGTGCGTGTTTCTTCTAAGGTGGTCAGCAAACTGGACCCTCACAAAAGAGCTAACATAGCAGAGATAAAAACTAATGAACTGAAGACAACCTCAATTAGGACCTATAAACCTCTCAGATGTCATCGAAGCAAACTATCATGTACAGATCATTGCCAACGTTCATCTTGAATGTAAGCAGGACATCCATACCAACCTCAAGTCCTGTTTTTAGGAGAAATTTATTGTATCCATGTTAATCAAGATGCAGACATCATGTGATTGTTCGTCATACTCGGTCCTAGATAGTGAAGCGTTGTTTGCCAAACTGTAGTCCCACCAGTCCGTGCTTGGGATATTCAAACGACAAGCTACTTCCTTTGGTATTTTCTGGGCGACCATATATTACACCCAAAAAAGAGTGAGTGTTGAAAATGGCACAAGAACAAAAGGAGAACAAGAAAAACAAATGCATCCTATAGGGCGAAATAGATCGAAAAAAGAGTGTGCAACAGAATGCATGTAACTCAACCTAAGGTGACCAGATCACACATATTTAGATATGTGAAACTGAAGTAGGCACGACAATGAGTGAGATAGATGAAATACATGTGTTCACCGAAGTAGGTACAGAAGGTGAACTCGTTGTGAGATACGCGATATATATGTAATCAGTGAAATACTTCATAAAGTGAAATTGAAATAGGCACCCAATACGAAAGACCGGGAGTAATAGGGAATTCTAAAGAGCAAACACCAACCTTGGTAAGCAGATCAGCAAACGAAGAGCAATCAGATGACAAGGCGAGGAGATCCAGTCAAACGAAAATGAATCAAGAGAGGATGCATTAAAATAACAAGCAGATGGGCCATTGAAGTATGCAAACCATGGATTTATGCCTGCAGTTACCATAGTACATTTTGGCGAAACTACGGAAGAAAAGGTCTGAAGATTTTGGCAATCTATAAGTCATATGATTGTGTAGAACTTACACACCTAAAGGGATTATCTAAGCACAAACCAGCACGAGATGCAAACTAATAGGGCATGATAAACTTATTTGAAGGAGAAGGCGAACCATGACAACACTGATCGAACAAGGTATACAGAATCAGTAAATTGCATATGTTCTTTTGATGAGTATTGCAAAAATGGTACAAAAAAGGGCATGTTCAGGTGCGCAATTTCTATGGCAAGACAAGCACCAAACAAAACAAATAGAGAAAGAGGTAACTTAATACCGTAAATCCAAATAACAACTTATCGCAGGAGCAACACAACACCGACTACAATCAAGAAGAATGCACCTGAACTGAAGCATAGGCTAAAGATAAATTTAGAACATGGGTATTCTTATAGCTTTATGCCGCTACTCTAAAATGCAGAGTCACCGAATCCCAAATTTCAGAACCAATCCCATAAATTCAGATCTACTACATCAACCTATCACAGGAAATACACAGGTTGTCATGATACCCCTAAAAAAGGCGCTCTTGGAGGCAGGCAGATTGGTTCGGACGCCCTCGTTATTAGCATAATTGATTAACTATCAAATGAGTATCCACTCAGATTATCTAAAGGGAGATTATTCTTTGTGGTGATCCACATGCTATAAATTTTCAAGTAATGTTATACATGAAATGGAGGTTATATGATTAACTATCATATCAACATCACTCAAATTATCTGAAGGGAAACTCAATATTTTTCAGGCTAAAGCACTGAAACGGAGGAGCTACCCCACTTTTCTTTCTTATACAGATTATACATGAAATAAAATGAAGTATACATGGTGTAAATGATTAGTGAATTGCTCCTCCCTATCCAGACGAATTAATTTCAACCACCAAATCACAGCAAAGAGGACGAAAAGTGAATAAATTGGATGAGAAGGAGCTGCAATACCTGTGGATGGGTTGGAGATAGCGAGGTCGCCGGCAAGGACGCCCATCCAATCATGTTTATGTTTTTGTGAAACCTGAGAAGAATGTGAAAACTGAGATGCAAGTAACACCATAGCTTCCTTTTGTTTTGATTCTGCTGAAAAGTCCCATAGCATGATATCTTCAGAACAACATGTGGTGTG
>NW_021186288.1:0-1679 GCF_002162155.2 Triticum dicoccoides
GCTCCTGCTCTCTTTTACTGCATTAGGACAACACCGATTCATCTGTTACATGCTGCGGTAGTTGAACCCCTTTATCCTCTGCATGACCTGTCATTGCCACAGTAAATAGATGAAACCCACTAGCATGAGTAGGAGTTGTTTGAGCCCTGATGTGCCTACTCATTCATGTTTGTTTGTCATGCCTGCTACTGCTTAGAGTTGAGTCAGGACTGATTCATCGGGGATGAATCAGAGGTGTGTGAACATGTCCTACTGTGTGTGAGCTAAGTGTGTGAACACGATTTGATAAAGGTAGCGGTGAGAGGCCATGTAGGAGTACATGGTGGGTTGTCTCATTGCAGCCGTTCTCAGGAACTGAGTTCTGTGTTTGTGATCCATGATTCAGCTACTACCACGCATTGGGCCCGAAACCAATGGACCCTCTCGGCTTCTTAATCACCCTTGTCCTCTGTCCAGGAGTTGCAAGTAGTTTCTGGTGTTTGTAGTATGCTGGAGGCCGTGCGCAGCGCTGATCGTAGGGGTGGGCTGTGATGCGGTAGGCACGTGGCCGGTTAAACCGGGCGCCCGTTTGGTGTCACGGAACCCTGTTCACATCGTTTGGGGCTGTGAGCGAAACTCCGGCCGGATCTCCTCATGGATGGAACCCGAATAGGCGATAAACCTGGACTAGAGACTCGAGTGTTTAGGCAGGCCGTGGCCGACACCCACGTTGGGCTTCCGCTTGAAGATTGCCGAGTACATGTCGTGTAAATGACGGTAAGTGGTGAGAGCGTGTGTGAAGAAGTACACCCCTGCAGGGTTAACCTAATCTATTCGAATAGCCGTGTCCGCGGAAAAGGACTTCTGGGTTGCTTATATCAGTTCATAGACAAGTGAAAGTGGATACTTTAAAATGCGCAAGATAAGCGTGAGTGCTATGGATGGCGTTCTCGTAGGGAGACGGGAGCGGATCCATAGTGGTGTATTGATATGGTGAATATGTGGACTCGTGTGCGCCACCTCAAAAGAGTCGCTTGCAGTCGTAGTTAGGATAGCCACCGAGTCAAAGCTGGCTTGCTGCAGTTAAACCCCACCATCCCTTTGTTGAAAATGATGCATATGTAGATAGTTCTGATGTAAGTCTTGCTGGGTACATTTGTACTCACGTTTGCCTATTTTATGTTTTTGCAGAGAGACTTCAGTCTCACTAGTATTTCCGCGTGGTCTTCGACGTTTAGCTTGTTACCTCAGCTACGATCTTGTGCCCTCGGCAGGATCTGATAGATAGTCAGGCTTCTCAGCCTTTTTCATTTATAGATGTCTGTACCCAGACATGATAGCTTCCGCTTGTGCTTTGACTTGTATGCTCTGATTGTTGGGTCATGAGACCCCTGTTTGTAATATCTCGCTCCTCGGAGTCTATTGAATAAATTACTTGTGTCGTAGAGTCATGTTGTGATGCCATGTTGTATTTGCACATATCGAGCATATTGTGCGTATGTTATTGAAATGCTTGGTATGTGTGGGATCTGGCTATCTAGTTGTTTATCCTTAGTAGCCTCTCTTACCGGGAAATGTCTCCTAGTGTTTCCACTGAGCCATGGTAGCTTGCTGCTGCTCCGGAACACTTAGGCTGGCCGGCATGTGTCCTTCTTCGTTCCTGTGTCTGTCCCTTCGGGGAAATGTCACGCGATGAATAC
>NW_021186289.1:0-1198 GCF_002162155.2 Triticum dicoccoides
GTACGCTTACGCGAGACCGGTTCCCTCGACGTGCTTTGCACAGAGATGGCTTGCGGGCGACTGCCTCTCCAACTTTAGTTGAACCAAGTATGGCTACGCCCGGTCCTTGCGAAGGTTAAAACGGAGTCTATTTGACAAACTATCGTTGTGGTTTTGATGCGTAGGTGAGATTGGTTCTTACTTAAGCCCGTAGCAGCCACGTAAAACATGCAACAACAAAGTAGAGGACGTCTAACTTGTTTTTGCAGGGCATGTTGTGATGTGATATGGTCAAGGCATGATGCTGAATTTTATTGTATGAGATGATCATGTTTTGTAACCGAGTTATCGGCAACTGGCAGGAGCCATATGGTTGTCGCTTTATTGTATGCAATGCAATCGCGATGTAATGCTTTACTTTATTACTAAACGGTAGAGATAGTCGTGGAAGCATAAGATTAGCGAAACGACAACGATACTACGATGGAGATCAAGGTGTCGCGCCGGTGACGATGGTGATCATGACGGTGCTTCGGAGATGGAGATCACAAGCACAAGATGATGATGGCCATATCATATCACTTATATTGATTGCATGTGATGTTTATCTTTTTATGCATCTTATCTTGCTTTGATTGACGGTAGCATTATAAGATGATCTCTCACTAAATTATCAAGAAGTGTTCTCCCTGAGTATGCACCGTTGCAAAAGTTCTTCGTGCTGAGACACCACGTGATGATCGGGTGTGATAGGATCTACGTTCAAATACAACGGGTGCAAAACAGTTGCACACGCAGAATACTCAGGTTAAACTTGACGAGCCTAGCATATGCAGATATGGCCTCGGAACACAGAGACCGAAAGGTCGAGCGTGAATCATATAGTAGATATGATCAACATAATGATGTTCACCGATGAAACTACTCCATCTCACGTGATGATCGGTTATGGTTTAGTTGATTTGGATCACGTGATCACTTAGAGGATTAGAGGGATGTCTATCTAAGTGGGAGTTCTTAAGTAATATGATTAAATTGAACTTAAATTTATCATGAACTTAGTCCTGGTAGTATTTTGCAAATCATGTTGTAGATCAATAGCTCGCGTTGTTGCTTCCCTGTGTTTATTTTGATATGTTCCTAGAGAAAATTGTGTTGAAAAATGATAGTAGCAATGTTGCGGATTTGATCCGTGATCTGAGGTTAAATCCTCATTGCT
>NW_021186290.1:0-808 GCF_002162155.2 Triticum dicoccoides
TAGCTCCCCGTCGTCTTCCTCCCCTCGCCCCGAAGCTGCTGCGTGCTCGCGCGCGCGCGGCCGCGCGGCCACCTCCTGCTTGCCGACGCCCTCCTGGCCGCGTGGACGACGCCCGCAGCCCGTCCCGATCCCCCCTGCTCTCTCTCACTCTCCCCGGCTCTCTCCTTCCTCTCCCTCACTCTCTCTCTCTCACGGCCGAAGCTCACCGTCGCCGCCGTTCGCCTTAGCCACCGTCTCCGACCACCCCTCGCTTCCCCGACCAGCTCAGAAGCTCCGCCTCGACTCCTTCCTCCTCCCCACCGCTCCACGGGTCCCCGGAAGCCCTGCATCGCCGCCACGTCGCCGTTCCCCTCTTCGGACTCCGACCACCGTCGCCGTCAAATTC
The DNA here is from genome assembly GCF_002162155.2 of Triticum dicoccoides. Taxonomy (NCBI): domain Eukaryota; kingdom Viridiplantae; phylum Streptophyta; class Magnoliopsida; order Poales; family Poaceae; genus Triticum; species Triticum dicoccoides. The sequence continues at coordinate 386 of NW_021186290.1, forward strand.
GTCGTCTCCGACGCGTCCCCGAGCCCTCTTCGACGCCCACTGCAACCGCGGTGAGCTACGCCACCGTTTCCCCCTTCTCCCCTGATCTCTCCCGACCCCTAGGCCCTAGCCCCACCGCGGCCGAAAGCTTCACGCCGCCGGCGATGTCGCCGTCGTGGCCACGATCGCCGTAGCGCCCAACCGAGCACGCCATCGTGCTCCACATCTCACTAGGAGCACGTAGCACGCTCCAACACCCCCCTAACACCCTGCAACACCGTTCCCGTGCACGACCGAACCCCGGCCGCCGCAGCCGAGCTCGCCGCCGTCGACTCCGGCCACCCCGACCCCAACGGACTCCGCCAAGAGCCGCGGGTCGTCCTCAGCTTCACTCCGGTGGCCTCCGCGGTTCATTTGGTGGCCGAAACGACCAAAACCACTATC
>NW_021186291.1:0-1065 GCF_002162155.2 Triticum dicoccoides
GTCATCTAAGTGATTACATGATCCGAGTCAAACTAGGCCGTGTCCGATCATCACGTGAGACGGACTAGTCATCATCGGTGAACATCTTCATGTTGATCGTATCTTCTATACGACTCATGTTCGACCTTTCGGTCTCCGTGTTCCGAGGCCATGTCTGTACATGCTAGGCTCGTCAAGTTAACCCTAAGTGTTTCGCGTGTGTAAATCTGTCTTACACCCGTTGTATGTGAACGTTAGAATCTAACACCCGATCATCACGTGGTGCTTCGAAACACGAACTGTCGCAACGGTGCACAGTTAGGGGAGAACACTTCTTGAAATTGTTGTAAGGGATCATCTTATTCACTACCGTCGTTCTAAGCAAATAAGATGTATAAACATGATAAACATCACATGCAATCAAATAGTGACATGATATGGCCATCATCACTTTGCTCCTTTTGATCTCCATCTTTGGGGCTCCATGATCATCATCGTCACCGGCATGACACCATGATCTCCATCATCATGATCTCCATCATCGTGTCTTCATGAAGTTGCCTCGCCAACTATTACTTCTACTATTATGGCTAACGGTTAGCAATAAAGTAAAGTAATTACATGACGTTTAAGTTGACACGCAGGTCACAAATAAATAAAGACAACTCCTATGGCTCCTGCCGGTTGTCATACTCATCGACATGCAAGTCGTGATTCCTATTACAAGAACATGATCAATCTCATACATCACATATATCATTCATCACATCCTTTTTGGCCATATCACATCACATAGCATACCCTGCAAAAACAAGTTAGACGTCCTCTAATTGTTGTTTGCATGTTTTACGTGGCTGCTATGGGTTTCTAGCAAGAACGTTTCTTACCTACGCATTAACCACAACGTGATATGCCAATTGCTATTTACCCTTCATAAGGACCCTTTTCATCGAATCCGATCCGACTAAAGTGGGAGAGACAGACACCCGCCAGCCACCTTATGCAACTAGTGCATGTTTGTCGGTGGAACCGGTCTCACGTAAGCGTACGTGTAAGGTTGGTCCGGGCCGCTTCATCCCACGATGC
>NW_021186292.1:0-1055 GCF_002162155.2 Triticum dicoccoides
GCATGGTAAGAACTTGTAAGACATTGATATTTGCTTTACTGTGAGCGTTTTACCACCACATCCTAGTAGTTATAGGAATATTATTTTTGGATTTTGTTTCTTGTTCTACTAATCATGACAGGATCCAGAGTCAATTCATGGGCTTTGTCGATCGCAGGAGACATGCCACCACCTATGCAAATACCACAACCGTCACGAGAGGTGCACAAACATCCAAATGCACATGATCAGGTTAATGTATCTATACCACCATTTAATGGCCGTTTTAAACCTGCTTTATATATTGAATGGGAGTTCGACATAAAAAATATATTTGCTTCCCATAATTTCAATGAAAATAAAAAGGTTAAGGTTGCGGTTGGTTCTTTCACTGGTTATGCTTTGGTTTGGTGGAGTGAATATTGTCGGTTACACCCTGATTATATACCTACTACTTGGGATGATTTGAAACTTGCCATGCGACATACTTTCGTCCCTGCTTCTTATACTCGTGACATGATTAAGAAGTTGCAACACTTAAAACAAGGTAGTGAAACTGTAACAAAATATTATGATGATTTACAAACTACCTTGTTGCATTCCTCGTTAGAAGAAAGTGAAGATGATTTTATGGATAGATTTTGGGGAGGATTAAACCGTGATATTCAAGAGATACTAATTCATGAAGAGTGTTATCCTATGGACCGTTTGTTTCATCTTGCTTGCAAAGCTGAACAGGAAATAAAACGACGTGTTGGCCACGAGGAGAACAAGCGCACGGTGCACATTCCAAGAGTTGATATGATTGTTCCTTCAACTACTAGGCATACTATGACAACCACATCCGTTGTTGTCAGGACTACATCACCTCCACCATGTGACACATCGCCCCCGAGAGTGGCTACATCATCTGAGTTGATCATAAGAGGTAATGACAAAGGTACTGATCTTCCCTCTCTACATGAGAATGATGAATGCCTTGTCAATTTGAATGCACCATCTGATGAGCTACCCACTACTTTGATCACACCACCTATTTTAGAGGACTACGTTGATAATTTGACTTTGCCATGTGA
>NW_021186293.1:0-992 GCF_002162155.2 Triticum dicoccoides
CTCAGATTGGTTCGGATATGATGAACTAACCCTAATTTTTTTTGTGGCTTTTTCGTGGACTGTAGGTATGAAGAACAGACTCGATCTAAACTACGAAAAACTGTAAAATCTCACCGAGCAACCTGGAAATCTGATACCACTTGATAGAGGCGAGGGTCCCGATCTTTCGATGAGATGATGGATATCGCTTTGGTGGAAGTCGACTTTGACGATCCGACTACGAACGTGCGAGGACGTCGCGCCTTAGCAATCGCTAAACCAACTCCGAGAGGTTATTGACCACGCCGGAGCACGATCAACCTGACCACGAGGGTCTGTTTCCTGCGAGCAAACGAAGAACAAGCAAGAAACTAAGATTGCAATCTGGATATTGCGAATATAAGATGAAAGCTTTATTGATCAAGGTGGGGTTCTGTGACGCCTTTGTCTGGTCGTTGAACACAAACGAAGTACGCGAAGTTGCAGCTATGGCGAACTTTTAATTTAAACAAAACCCAAAGTCTTCGATGCCCTAAGGGCTATATATATGGAGGAAGAGGGGGGGGGGGAATTTCGTGGCCCTTGGTGGAGGGGTCCGAAATCAACCCTATCTCTTGTTTCCCCACACATACGGACTTTAAAAATAGCCTATACTTATGTATTTCGAAATTACATGGGCCTGGCCCAATAATAAGGTGACGCAGCACCTAAAATAGCCTCGGGACGAAATTTATGAAGTGGCATCTTGTATATTTCGTCCAAGGCTTCATGCACCCATTATGGTGGCTTCAAAGTCCTGAAATCATCACTTGTAACTCCGTTCTTGTTCCCCTTGCGCATGCCATCATCTCCATGCTTGTTCTTGCTCCAATGTTCATCCTTCTCCAAGCTAGGCCCTTCATTTGTAAGCAAAACAAATGTATCCAATTTAGGCAGCATCATATTCTCATGAACATTAGAATCATTACCAAGAAACGAAAGTACCTGGTAATTTAGTTGGCGTGCACGAGCTC
>NW_021186294.1:0-1308 GCF_002162155.2 Triticum dicoccoides
AAAGATCGGGACACCCCCGCCTATATCAAGTGGTATCAGTTTTCAGATTGCTCGGTGAGAATTTCCAGTTTTCCTAGATTAGATTTATTTTCTTACCTATTGTCCAAGAAAAAGCCACACAAAAAAAGTTAGATCTGTTCATCCTTTATCCAAGACAGTCTGAGCCTTTGCAATTTTCTATTCATTGCTTGCATAGTTGAATTATCGGTTGCATCGTCGTGTCAGTTGCTGGTCTTAGCGTCTAGTTCCTTTAGAGTTTCGAGTTCTGTTCACATTAGTCACGCCGCCGCTGCATCATTATCCCTTCCGCTGTCCACCATCCCATCCATTAATTTCCACCACGTGCTACGCACTGTTCATTGTCATAATCATAGTTGAGGTCATTCACATCTTCGCCTGATCCAATCTGCATCTTATCTAGTTTGTCTTCGAAAGAGGGAGAAAAAAAAGATAGAGGAAAAAAAGAGAGGAAAAAAAAAGAAAAAGAGAGAGAAGAAAAAGAAAAAAAAAGCGTGAGAAAAAAAAAGAGAAGAAAAAAAATCGGATCTATCTAGAATCAATCTCGTACCTGAATTCGGATTGGAATCTGTTTTGCGCACTGTTCAGTAAAACAGGTGTATCTTCCTCATACGAAGTCCGTTTTGGCTCCGTGAGTACTCAAATTGAAGCTAGTGACGAGCCGCATCTAAATAGTTGCATAAGCTTGTTCAATATTTGACACCTCAAAATCGGCTTCTAAATAGGTCTTTTTGCCCTCTGAAGTTCGTGAACACAGCTTGTTCCAAATTTTCGGGCCAGTTCTAGAATTCTTTGACTCCTCATATCAACTCGGAATTGAGTGATTCTTTTTGCATTGGAAAACTTGAGTTAGTAGTATTCTTTGAAAGAATCTATCAGAAAATTGGCTCAAACTTTTCAAGAGGAAAGTTGGAGAGAGAGTTGTTGTATATCCTGTTTGGCAGTTGTTTTTCATCATTATCTTTACTGCCGTTGTGATCTTCACTTATATCTTGCTGTCCAGAGCTACTTAGTATCCTTCATTGATGCTAGTTGTGCTACGCCGTGACCTCATTAGTGTTCTAGGCTCGCGTCTCTAGTCCGGTCTAGCCTAGGACCAGCACAGTACCGTCGTTGAGCGTTTATTCAACATTGCATCTTTGAATTGATTATTGCTAATCTTTTGCTACCATATATAGCCAACCTAGCTCCACATATTTCTACACTGTGTATACGTACGCTCCCCTGGCAATCGCTTCACTCAATATTCGGAGTTACTTGACACCGCTGGTTGCCGATCACCGCCTGCTG
>NW_021186295.1:0-2015 GCF_002162155.2 Triticum dicoccoides
CACGCCGAATCCCGTGTTAGTCAAAATGTTGGAGGTTGCGCCTTCGGAGGAGAGCGAAGGGGGGCACAAGGAAACTACCACCTCTGCCAAGGAGGACTTCAATAAGGGGGGAATCGAGAATCCCTCCTTCCAGGGGGAGAAGAGGACCGCTTCCGAAGACCCGGAGGCCAAGGCCTCAAAGCGGGGAATGAAATCTGCGTCGGAAGGTCCTGCGCTGGGAAGAGCCCCGACCGCACAGTCTCCCCATAGGAATCAGCCCTCCCGCAAGCCGTAAGTAAACAAAAGGGGGAATTTAGTAATAGGGAACGCCCCTATATTATTTGCAAAGGTAACCGGAGTTTTCACCTTGTAGTTTGGATCTCAGCCCATCTCAGCAGAGCTCATCTTCGGGGGACCTTCGTCCGGAGATGATGGAGAGCGAGACGCCTCCATCTGCCGCCCCGTCGGGCGGGGAGGACGACCCTAGGGTGTCATCACGGAGGGTCTCCCCGAGTCCGGCGGGGCCGGAAGGTCCGGCACCCATTGGAGTATGGCCGGTGGAGCTGCAGGATTTGCTCAAGAGGGTGTCTATCTCAGAAGATCACCGCACATTAATGAGTACGGTGATTGAAAGGATCTCATCCGCCGAGAGCGGGTTGTATGAGGCCGTCGGAAGCTTGCTGACGGGGTTTGAGGTACGCAAAAAATGACATACCTTTTGACAGTTTTGCACATGATGTGCGTCCAGTATAGATAGTACCCCCTGAGACTTGGTATGCTGTCGAAAGCGATAGCGTGCCAAGGATCATAATCTCAGTTATAGAATGTCGCCTTTCCTATGCAGGTGGCGGAACATTCGGTGGCTAGCCAGACTGATGGAGTTGCCGAACTGAAGAGACAACTCGATGTTGCGGATGCGGACATCGCGCTGGTCAATAAACGACTTAACGAGTCGCAAGGTAGGTGGTTGCTCCGCGGTTGCCTAGTATGGCAGCTGATGCCCGTTCCTTACAATTTGTATGCTTGATGAAGATGGCGCCGCTGCTGTGGAAGACCTTCGAGCAGAGCTTGCTCGAGCCAAGGAGCAAGCCAGGATAAGTGGTGCGGCTGCCTCGAAGGCAGCAGAAGAGCTAAAAGCCGAAAAGGCTGCTCGCTGCCGAAGCAGGGAAGAGTTGGCCGGAATGGCCTTGAAATTAAAAGATGCTACCGACCGTTGTGAGGTTCTTGAAGGAGAACGCCGAGTGGAGGAAGAGGGCATGAAGACGGCTGCCGCCGAAGTCAAGGATGCCCGGAGTGAGATGCGGGCTATGAAGGAGGAACTGCGTCAAGCCGGAGACATTGCGGCTGGAAAGCCCTTCCTTCAGTGTAGGAAGTTCACGGATCCAAAGTATGCTCAGCTGGGCCAGTTGCGTGGTGTGGAGGATCCTTATCTGGATTTGGCGGCGAGTGCGGCAGACACAGTCGTGCACTTCCGAAGCTAGAAGGATCACGAAATGGAAGAGCTTTACTGGTCTCAATTCCATAGTCCGGAGCATCCACTTCCGTTGACTGATCGGCTGGCTGAGTGGGCTGAGCTGAATAGATTGTCCGGACTTGCCATGACGGATGTGGTCGCTCATCTGTGGCCGGAAAGGCCCAAGCCGAAGAGTTATTTTGGCTTGTTGCAGCAATTCCTTGGGGTGGTCCCGCATATTAAGGCGATGAAGTGGTCGGCATGCATAGAAGGTGCATGGATGGCTCTCGCCCGTGTGAAGACATACTGGGCAGACATGGATGCCACTGCTGTTGCATCCCGGGGTTCGAACAAGAGCCGATTACCCACCGAGCACTATTTTGAGGAAGTCCTGCTGGGCGCTCGTTTAATAGAGTCGCAGTGCTCGAAAGATGTCATGTTCAAATGACGTGTATGATTTGTGAGATCATGTTTATAATGCAATAACTTTTTATACTTGTGCGTTCAAGTATTGAACTATCTCATGTGCGGCCGTATATGTATGAAAAACCTGAAAGTTGCAGTCTTTGGCTTCAGCCCCCAC
>NW_021186296.1:0-1047 GCF_002162155.2 Triticum dicoccoides
TCGCAAATTCAGTTATTTAAAAAAACTACTTTGGCAAATATTAAATTTTGTATTATTTTGTACATTTTAGTCAAATTTTGGCTTATACTAAAAATCCAAACTTGAAATAGTCGACATTTTGTAGTGCAAAGAAATGGAGCCGATATTATTACTTATATTATACGTGCAAACATTATTGTATTTCCTGACTCAATGCTCAAAAATTATTCGAGACAAGACTTTTAACACTCGGGTGCCCCTACACCATCTTTGACAGTAAATTCAGAAAAAATAGAAACAAAATCAAAAAAATCTGAAACTTCGGAACATCAAACATGATCAAACATTCGATATTCTTGCAAAGTTTCAGCCTCAAATAACATTCGAGGAGCCCTAACCTAAAGAACCAAAGTCAGTGTTCAAAGTTTATGTGCACTTTTGAGCAGTACCTTTTTTTTGTGAGGGCTCCTCAACTGTTATTTGTGTCTGAAAAATTGCAAGAACATACAAAAAATTGATCATCTTTGATCCCCAAAGTTGCAGACTTTTTTTGCTTCTTTTTTCATTTTTGTGAATTTATTGTTCATGAGGGTGTAGGGGCACCCGGGAGCTATCACACCTTTCTCTAATGAATTTTTAAGAATATACATACCAATTTAAAAATGTAAATGTTTTAATTAAGGAATCCTCCTTCACATATATTTAAATGTATATAAGCATTACAAAGTAAATATGCATGATGTGTAATTATACCATATATTACGCAGTAATGGAAAGAGAAATAATATCCTTAGAGCATCTCCAATAGAATATGCATATTTAGAGATGTAGAAAATTACATCTTCAAAAAGTGCTTTTTACATCTTGACAAAAAGGGGCAACTCCAACAAATGATGTAAATTGATGATGTAAAAGTGCAACTCCAACAGATGACGCAAATGGAGATGCAAAACTTGTTGAACGGTCACGGGGACGGCGGCGACGCGACGCGATTCGAGGTGCGGAGAGGATGAGGACTGGTGGAGCAGTGACGAATGAACAGCGGAGGGGCGGAGGAGCGGCGAATCA
>NW_021186297.1:0-1099 GCF_002162155.2 Triticum dicoccoides
ACGTAAGTGCACCTTGGAGTTCAACAACCATGGTAATCGCTCTGGGACCCCAAAGCGGCGAGTAATAGTGCACGAAACGGACCAGAATCGGCCAAACTTGTGAGTGTTGATGACCGAAACGTAAACGCACCACGGGGTTCGTAAATTGTGGAAATCACTCCAGGACCCCCGAAACTAAGTAATAGTCCAAGAAATGGGCCAGAATCGGCCAAAACTGCGAGTGCCACAAAACGAGCCCGAATCGGCCGAAACTGCGAGTGTTGATGATCGACACGTAAACGCACCCCGGGGTTTGTTAATTGCGCAAGTCACACCGGGACCCCAAACAGTGAGTAATAGTCCACGAAACGGGCCAGAATCGGCCACAACTGTGAGTGTTCATGACCGGCACGTAAACGCATTTTGGGGTTCAACAACTATGGAAATCGCTTCGGGACCCCTAAATGTTGAGTAATAGTCCTCGAATCGCGTCAGAATTGGCCCAAACTGTGAGTGTTGAGGACAGACACGCAATCGCACCCCGGGAATTGTCAATCATGGAAATCGCTCTGGGACGCCAAAATGGTGAATAATCGTGCACGAAATGGACCAGAGTCGACCAAAATTGTGTGTTGATGACTGACATGTAAACGCACCACGGAGTTCGTCAATCGTGGAAATCACTGCGGGACGCCCAAAATTAATTAATAGTGCAAGAAACGGGCCAAAATCGGCCCAAACTGCGATTGTTGATGATCGACACGTAAGCGCACCATGGGGTTCAACAACCATGGAAATCGCTTTGGGGCCCCAAAACGGTGAGTAATAGTCGACGAAACGGGCCAGAAGCGGCCCAAAATGCGAGTGTTTCTAACCGACACATAAACGCACCCCGGTGTTCGTCAATCATGGAAATCACACCGAGACGCCAAAACAGAGTAATAGTCCAAGAAACGGGCCAGAATTGGCAAAAACTATGAATGTTGATGACAGACACGTAAGTGCACCTTGGAGTTCAACAACCATGGTAATCGCTCTGGGACCCCAAAGCGGCGAGTAATAGTGCACGAAACGGACCAGAATCGGCCAAACTTGTGAGTGTTGATGACCGAAACGTAAA
>NW_021186298.1:0-1073 GCF_002162155.2 Triticum dicoccoides
CTCCATTGTTCCTGAGAACGGAGTCTTGGTCATTTTACCCATAAGGCATGGTTCGCACGTGTCAAATGATTCATAATCAAGAGACTCTAAAAGTCCATCAGCATGGAGCTTCTTCATGCGTTTGACACCTATGTGACCAAGGCGGCAGTGCCACAAGTATGTGGGACTATCATTATCAACTTTACTTCTTTTGGTACTCACATTATGAATATGTGTAGCATCACGTTCGAGATTCATAAGGAATAAACCATTCACCATAGGAGCATGACCATAAAACATATCTCTCATAAAAATGGAACAACCATTATTCTCAGATTTAAAAGAGTAGCCATCTCGAATTAAACGAGATCCCGATACAATGTTCATGCTCAAAGCTGGCACTAAATAACAATTATTAAGGTTTAAAACTAATCCCGATGGGAGATGCAGAGGTAGCGTGCCGACGACGATCACATTGACCTTGGAACCATTCCCGACGCGCATCGTCACCTCGTCCTTTGCCAGTTTCCGCTTATTCCGCAGCCCCTGCTTTGAGTTACAAATGTGAGCAACTGCACCGGTATCAAATACCCAGGAGCCACTACGGGCATTAGTAAGGTACACATCAATTACATGTATATCACATATACCTTTGGTTTTGCCGGCCTTCTTATCCGCTAAGTACTTAGGGCAGTTCCGCTTCCAGTGACCGCTTCCCTTGCAATAAAAGCACTCAGTCTCGGGCTTGGGTCCATTCTTTGGCTTCTTCCCGGCAGCTTGCTTGCCGGGCGCGGCAACCCCCTTGCCGTCCTTCTTGAAGCTCTTTTTACCCTTGCCTTTCTTGAACTTAGTGGTTTTATTGACCATCAACACTTGATGTTCTTTCCTGACTTCTACCTCTGCTGATTTCAGCATAGCAAATACTTCAGGAATGGTCTTTTCCATCCCCTGCATATTGAAGTTCATCACAAAGCTCTTGTAGCTTGGTGGAAGCGACTGGAGGATTCTGTCAATGACCGCATCATCCGGGAGATTAACTCCCAGCTGAGTCAAGCGGTTATGCAACCCAGACATAGTGAGTATGTGCTCACTGA
>NW_021186299.1:0-1213 GCF_002162155.2 Triticum dicoccoides
ACCTTGACGAACCATTCGTCCTAGCGAAAGATGTCGCTCAGGTTTTCTATGTGAAGGACATGAGTAGCAAACCGAGGAAACGGAAAGATAAGAAAACGATCAGTACATCATGCGATGATCCAAAGCGCCACATTGTTCTTTCAGGGAAAAGAAACATCGTGGGAGTGGAGGACAAGACAGACATGTCAGAAGATTATAATATGTTTGCTGAAATTCCGCCCTTCAAAGTGAACACCGACCCAAGCATTAAGTTAAATGATGAGGATGCTCCATGGATACGGCACAATCGTAAGCAAGCAGGGACACAAGGGAAGAAATGATGTGTAATAATTTATTGTACCAAACTTTGTTGAATGGATCATGTGAATTATATTACCCGTGATGTGTTTGGTGTCCATTTTCGAATGATTCGAGATACCACTGATGAATTAGTTTTATTTTTCTGAATTTTTTGATATATATTTGTATTTTTAACATTTTGAATTGAATTAGTTTTATTTTTCTTAATTTTTCGATATATTATTTGTATTTTTAGAATTTTGAATTGAATTAGTTTTATTTTTCTGAATTTTTTGATATAATATTTGTGTTTTTAACATATTGAATTGAATTAGTTTTATTTTTCTGAATTTTTTTATATATTATTTGTATTTTTAACATTTTGAATTGAATTAGTTTTATTTTTCTTAATTTTTTGATATATTATTTGTATTTTTAGAATTTTGAATTGAATTAGTTTTAATTTTCTGAATTTTTTGATATAATATTTGTGTTTTTAACATATTGAATTGAATTAGTTTTATTTTTCTGAATTTTTTGATATATTATTTGTATTTTTAAGATTTTGAAAAAGAAAAAGTATTTTGAAAAATACCTTTAGTCGCGGTTGGCCTGGCCAACCGTGACTAAAGGTCGTTGCGCGCGGGAACGCAAAAACCCGCCAAAAAACCCTTTAGTCGCGGTTGGTCTGGCCAACCGCGACTAAAGGTTACCCTTTAGTCGCGGGTCGCCTCCCCAACCGCGACTAAAGGTTACCCTTTAGTCGCGGGTCGCCTCCCCAACCGCGACTAAAGGGGGGGGCTATAAATACAAGGGCCCGAACCCTTTCTCGTCTTCTCCGATTCAACACCGCGCCGAAGGCCTGCCGCCGTCGCCCTCGCCCTCGACGCCGCCCGCTGTCGCCCTCGACGCCGCCCGCCGTCGCCCGCCCCGG
>NW_021186300.1:0-949 GCF_002162155.2 Triticum dicoccoides
GTTGTTGTTGTTGTTGTTGGAGAGGTGCGTTAGGTGCAGCGGGTGGTGGTGGTGGAAGACGCGCGAGCAATTCATTAAATCTGTTATCGAGCTTTGTTTCGAACGTCTTCTCAAGGCCAGTGATCTTCTCCATGGCCTCTTCAAAATTGTTCAGCACATCTTGCACCTGTTCAGTCATCATTTGCTGAAACTTATCATGAAGCTCCTTGTTCGATAAATTCTCCCAGTCAATCTCGTCGGCTTGTGATCCTGGCATGGTTAGCAGCAATAGAAACACACAAGAATATGATCCTATAGACTACGAACAAGTGGTGGTGGTGGGTGTCACAAATCCGTCAAGCAAAACTCAAATTCTTACCAGTTCTTACCCAGCAACAGGTGGTGATCGGCAACCGTTGTAGTCAAAACTCTCAAAGCTTGGATAGAGCGATTACCAGGGAGAGTCAAACGCACGACGTAGATGTATGTGGAGCTGGGAAGGCTTATACTATGGTAGCAAAAAGGGTCAGCAATAATCAATTCAGAGATGCAAAGTTGAATAAACGCTCAACGACGGTACTGTGCTGGTCCTAGGCTAGACTGTGCTAGAGACGCGAGCCTAGAACACCAACAAAATCACGGCGCGGCACGTAAACAAGGGAAAAGCACACTCTGAAATTTTTGTTTTTTCGCTCTTTTTTTTGTGCTCTTTTTTTTTGCGCTGCTTTTTTTTTTGCGAAAAATCACTATAATGGCGAGTATCTCAAAACTCTTCCTAGCTCAAACTGACAGGATGGGCACGAAATTTTTCGACCAATTTTTTTTTTCGACTGCCCGGACCCAAAAACTGGAAACGGGTCAAAAAAAAACTTCCTATAAAGGCACCTGTCTCAAAACACTCTGAAACACCTAAAAATAGGATAGCCAGAATTTTTTTCGAAAAATGCGTTTTCGAAAAATTTTGGGCCTA
>NW_021186301.1:0-1014 GCF_002162155.2 Triticum dicoccoides
TCTTCTGGTGCTTCACCAGATAAAATTTCAACACTGCAACTTCATCGAACGTGAGAAGTGAATGAAAGGTTATGCATTGGAGAAGTGGGAGTCGACCTTGAACTTTGCGTTCATGCCCATGGACACGATGTAGATCTTATCATGGAAGCTTCTCTTAAATTAATTATCCCCTTGGTATAATTTCATCTTATATCTGGGATTTGATGTTTTGCAATCGTGGTTCCGGCCATATTGTTCTTCTTTGATCCCGTTTCTCGGACAAGTTAAATTACTTGTCTTTTGCACATCATTTCACCTGTCAAGCTTCTATTCTACTCTACCTTCGAGTATTACCCCCCTGGTATCTCGAGATTATCATGGAACTGCATAACTTCTTATGAGTTCTTCATCAAGTACTACCTTCCCACTGATTCCAATTTTTCACGGGCTCTGAGTTATTAAACACTCAAAGACACCGATAACTGAACCAAGTCCGCTCTACGGTTCAACAACTCTTCAGTAAGCTTCTATAAGTACGAGTTTGTACCCGATCACGCCATTCCTAGCCTGTTTGGCTATATCATTGTCGTGACGATTCTAACGGTGCTACCTGGTCCTTATTCTCGGAGCACCAATTTTCGACGATGAGCTAAGCTTACGTCGATCTTCCTCGTCTTAACACTTCGCCTTGAACTACGAGCTTGTTTCGAGTTTGTGTCATACCCTTGGTTTCAGTAACCTTTCACTTCATCATTCCTTTGGCTTGATGCCATCGCCGACCGATTACATCTTCATGAAATCTCTCAACAATTGTGTCGTGATCATCATCGGCATTCTGAGCTCTTCCAGGATGTCAATTGAGTTCATGATGAGAAATACCATCCTTGCCCTCGATGATTAGTGTTATCATCGACCACTCTACTACCTTTCCTCCAACACAGACTTGTTCTTGTTTTGTGTTGTACCTTGAGTTCCTTGCTACCCAGCATTGTTCTTCTTTACCTTGGATATTACCACCTTTTATGTCAAGAATGT
>NW_021186302.1:0-1920 GCF_002162155.2 Triticum dicoccoides
TGCTCGAGCAATTGATCTTGAAGTCGTTGTAGTCATCTTCGGTGATCGAAGGATTTTTCTCCTTGATCTTCTCATAACTCTCACCTTTCTCGATCATTCTCTTCACATTGCTTTTCCAAGTAGACAGGGCCTTGCTCATCTTCGTGAGGGCAGCATTGTTCACTTTATTCCCTTTGAGGCTTGTGTTTTCGAATTCAGCGGGGAACTTGTATCGTTCGTGCAGCTTCGTGAAGAGGAGGTTGCGCAAATTCCCTCGGTCAGGATGCCTCAGGTTCTCGGTGTTGATCGAGACGGTGCTCCGGACAATGCACCCGAGCTGAAGCGAGTACCCCTTGACTATTCGTTCGGGCGCCGTTGGATTCCCGTTGGAGTCCACTTCAGTAACTTCCTCCTTGAGGGTGCGGAGCACGATCGGGCGCCGGTCCTTCCGTTGCCTCTTCGGCTGGCTGCTATCTGTACGTGCGCCGCCATCATCAGTGGTGGCATCCTCGGCGGCACCATCAGTGGTGGCATCAGTGTGGTCATCCTCGGCGGCACCATCCGTGGTCTCAGGATCGGTGGGGAAGGCGGCGGCCTCATACAAGTGAGGTTGTTCCTCCATCTCCTGGGACAGCTCCCAGAATGCCTTGCCGCCCGAACCCCCGGCCTCATCGTTGTGGGCCATGTTTCTCTCTAAATAGAAACAAAGTTTGGTCAAAAAGTTGGTTATTGTCAAGGAACAAGATCATGGTATCATCATTTAGGGTTTGTCGACACCGAGGCATCCTAAAATCTAAGCTTTTATCATTGATGGTTTTTCGACGCCAAGGCACCCTAAAAGCCTAACTTTTCATCATTTCGGTTTTTATCGACACCGAGGCACCCTAAAAGCCATGCATTAGTCACAAGTACGCCGGGGCACTTGATCCTACTTAATTAACTACTAAGATACCCCGGCCCATGCATTAGTCACAAGTACCCCATATGTCCTATTTTTAGCAAAGTCATGCTAAAATTCATGGAAAATTTCAGCATGACCTTTGCTGAAAATAGGACATATGGAGTACCCAAATTTGCCGGAACGGAAGTTAATCGACATTCCGGCAAACTCAAGGGCATCTCGGGGTACCTGCAAAATCATCACGACACGATGGTCGGAGACAAAACCCAGCAAACTAGCAAAATCATCACAAATTGTTTTCTGTTAAAGATGATCATCATCTTTACAAGTCTTTCTCAATGTGATCACAAGTAATTCAGAGGCATCACAAGTAATTCAGAGCATCACAAGGCATTAGTAGTTCAGTACATGAACAAGTTTTACAAAGCACATCAATATGTATTGTATTTCATTGTGGAGTTATATACAGTATGTTACAACAAAGAAACAGCTTAATCCATGCCTCAGCTTATCAACAGTCATTACTTGTCAAATACAGAAGCAGGAACAATTTACTTGTGAAATAGTTACAAATGATGACAGAATAAAGCAACACCCTACACTAGCCTAAAAACAAGTGAAGTTTCACCCATATAAGAACAAGTGAATTCTAGTCCCATTGACACTCCTGGTTTTCTACAAACACCAAGTACTAGGGCACACAAAAGTTCTGAAATTTGTGTGCCTAACTGAATTAACTGAATTTTCAGTAACCGAATAAACTGAATTTTCAAAACTGCAAGAAGCCAATTAAAAAAAATCCTTGCACTCTGTCAAATTAACTATTGTTTTTCACTTTGTGCCAGCACCATTAGATTAGTTGGTAAAGTACATCTTTCATCCTAGTACATTCCCTGCCTGTGCAGGCATTTGCAGGCAGCTGACAGTAGATTGGCTTTTAGGCCCTGACTAATTAACTACATTGCTCATCAGAGACCCTGCTGTTTACTGGGAGGTGGCAGTACTACTGTACTAGTGTGGTACTGGTTTATTATTTGGAA
>NW_021186303.1:0-1792 GCF_002162155.2 Triticum dicoccoides
AATGCACCCCAGGGTTTGTTAATCGTGAAAATCACTCCGGGACCCCAAAACAGTGAGTAATAGTCCATGAAACGGGTCAGAATCGGCGAAAATTGTGAGTGTTGATGACCAAGATGTAATCGCACACTCGGGTCACCACCTATGGAAATCGCTTTGGGACCCCAAAACGGTGAGTAATAGTCCAAGAAACATGCAAGAATCGGCCAAAACTGTGAGTGTTGATGTCCGACACGTAAACGCACCCTGGGTTCATGAAACGGGCCAGAATCGGCCAAAACTGCGATTGTAGATGACCGACACGTAAGCACACCTCGAGGTTCAACAACTATGGAAATGGCTTTGGGACCCCAAAAACAGTGAGTAATAGTCCACGAAATGGGCCAGAATCGACAAAAACCGCGAGTGTTGATGACCGACATGAAAAGGCGTCCCGGGGTTCGACAATCAAGGAAATCACTCCGGGACCCCAAAACAGTGATCAATAGCCAACGAAATGGGCCAGAATCGGCCAAAATTGTGAGTGTTGATGACCGACACGTAAACGGACCCCAGGGTTCGTCAATCGTGGAAATCACTTCGGCAACCTAAAACTGAGTAATAGTCCAAGATACGGGCCAGAACCGGCCCAAACTGCGAGTCTTGACGACCAACACGTAAGCACATCTTGGGGTTCACCAACCATGGAAATCGCTTTGGGACCCCAAACGGTGAGTAATAGTCCATGACAGAGCACAGAATCGGCCAAATCTAGGATTATTGATGAACGATACAGAAACGCACCACTGGGTTCGTAATTCATGGAAATCTCTCAGGGACCCCAAATCAGTGAGTAATTGTCCATGAAACGGGCCAGAATTGGCAAAACTGCAAGTGTTGATGACCGACACATAAACACACCCTGGTGTTCATCAATCGTGGAAATCTTAGCGGGACACAAAAACTGAGTAATAGTCCATGAAACGGGCCAGAATCGGCCAAAACTGTGATTGTTGATGACCGACACGTGGCCACACCTTGGGGTTCAACAACCATGGAAATCGTTTTGGGACGCCAAAACGGTGAGTAATAGTCCACGAAACGGGTCAGAATCGACAAAAACCACGAATGTTGATGACCGACACGTAAACGCACCCCTGGGTTCGTCAATCATGGAAATCACTCCTGGACCCCAAAACAGTGAGTAGTACTCCACGAAACGGGCTAGAATCGGCCAAAACAGCGAGTGTTGATGACCAACACATAAGCGCACACTGGGTTCAACAACTAGGGAAATCGCTTCGGGACCGCAAAACGGTGAGTAATAGTCAACGAAACGGGTCAAAATTGGCCAAAACTATGAGTCTTGATGTCCGACACTTAAATGCACCCCAGGGTTTGTTAATCGTGAAAATCACTCCGGGACCCCAAAACAGTGAGTAATAGTCCATGAAACGGGTCAGAATCGGCCAAAATTGTGAGTGTTGATGACCAAGATATAATCGCACACTCGGGTCACCACCTATGGAAATCGCTTTGGGACCCCAAAACGGTGAGTAATAGTCCAAGAAACATGCAAGAATCGGCCAAAACAAAGAGTGTTGATGTCCGACAAGTAAACGCACCCTGGGGTTCATGAAATGGGCCAGAATCGGCCAAAACTGCGATTGTAAATGACCGACACGTAAGCACACCTCGAGGTTCAACAACTATGGAAATGGCTTTGGGACCCCAAAAAACAGTGAGTAATAGTCCACGAAATGGGCCAGAATCGAGAAAAACCGCGAGTGTTGATGACCGACACGAAAAGGCATCC
>NW_021186304.1:0-1759 GCF_002162155.2 Triticum dicoccoides
AATTGAACATCATTGATGCTTCGAACTTGGAGTAGAAACTCCATTGGATACATGCAAGACATGAGCTTATGACTAATCCATGATATATCTCTTATGATAACTATCTTATGTCTTGGATATATTTGCACCTTGCATGTTGTCTAACCCATGTAGGTGCTTGGTTGAATCTAATTCCATGAGATTGCGACTCACTCACATCTTGAGCAATCTCTACATCACCAAGACTCTACACAATGGTGGTTGAAGACAAGGAAGCACAAAACCATTCAAACATATCCTTTGACAAATTCTATGTTGAGCTTCATGATTGTCATTTTTGGATACACAAGTGCTCTTCCTTGCAAGAACTAACCCATGTAGGTAGATGAACTCAAACTCCAAGTGGTGCTCCCAACTCTTGATGAGCTACATCAACTTTGAGCACCCACACAAGTTCAACTACATGAGCAAGAACCACACCACCACCCAAGGTATGTTATTCCATCTTAGAGGAGCTTTACTCCAAGACATGAGTCAAAGCAACTCAACAAGATGTGAATACATCAAGATGCTTAAACGAAAAATGGTAACCCCATTTTGAGCTTAAACGATGAGTATGACCTATGATCAAGTGTTCTCACTTGACTCCTAAGTCAATATGCTCTAACATAGGTGACTATGTCACCGCCCAACTCTAGATGAAGTTCTCTTGTGTTCTTTTTGTGTGTATCTCATGCATGTTTAGTTTCTTTCTCTTTTTCAAAAACAAAAAAAACTTCATCTAGATCTTGCAGTTTCTTCTCTTTTTTCTGTTTATGTTCTGCATTTTATGCATTTAATTCCTTGCATATCCTTCAGGTAATTCATTGCAAATCTTTGTGAGATCCTACATGTCTAGTGAGCTGAGGTGACAAGTGTTTTTCTCTGTGTGAACTCGGTTTCACCGACTTGTAATTTTCGGTCCAACCGAATCTTTTCGGTGCCACCGAAACATACCACTCGGTGCCACCGACTTCGCAACAAGAAAAACAGTTTGCCACTTGTTCTATATTTCTTCTGATCCAGCTCTACTCAATGAATCTTGTCCTCTACAAGCATCACAGTTTTATGCATTGCTTTGTGCTGAGTCTCAAGGACCAAACCTATATGACGGATTCCAGAAAGCCCTTCTTGGAAATTGATGTCAAAGGGGGAGAGAGAGATCACATCAAAGCTTGTAGGAGAGAGAGATCACATCAAGGGAGAGAAAAAGTCTCAAGGACCAAACCTACAAGAGAGAAAGTATTAAGGGGGAGAGAGAGACTTCCAGGGGGAGAGAATACTCAAGGATCCCAGATGCTTGATGTTCAAGAGGAGAGATGTCACATGCCTTTTGGGGGAAAGACATGTATTTGCATTAAGTTCTATCCATTTGTATCTTTCAGCTCTGATTTTCTGTTCCCCATCTTCTCCCAATATCCCATGTAAGATTCAGGGGGAGCAAGACACCTAAGGGAAAGAAATCAGTCAAATTCATTGCATATCTTTATTCTTTGGGACATGTTGAATCCAATGTGGTACCTTGTACTCACTCTCTACATGTCATCCCAGTCTTGGTATTCTTGTGGTTTCTTTTGTTTGCTCTGGCTAGTGTGGATGTACCTGTGTTATCTAACTTTGTTTGTGCAGGTTCATTCCATCCTAAGCCAACTCAAGACCACAAGGTAAGTATATGCATCAAAATCATGAGTATGAGGAGCTCTTGCTTATGTACATACTGTTTGCAAGAAGGACTCATGAG
>NW_021186305.1:0-427 GCF_002162155.2 Triticum dicoccoides
GGGACTCCTAATCATCCACTAGTAGAAAAGGGGGCAAAGGTCCAGGCCGGGTCAGCCCATTAGTCCCGGTTCAGTCACGAACCGGGACTAATGTGAGCATTGGTCCCGGTTCGTGCGGCTAAGGCATTAGTCCCGGTTCACCTGAGCCCTTTAGTCCCGGTTTGAGGCACGAACCGAGACTAAAGGGTGTGATGCCCTTTAGTCCCGGTTTGTGTCTCAAACCGGGACTAAAGATTAGACATGTAGTCCCGGTTTGAGACACAAACCGGGACTAAAGGGTGTGGTTTGTGTCAAAAACCGGGACTAAAGGTCCCATTTTCAAACTCTACCTCACCCCCCCACCCCCCGTGGATCGCCTTTTTTTCTTTCGAAAAAATCAAAAGAAAATGATAAAAACTTCAAAAAATAAAATCCTTCGAGAGGTGGT
>NW_021186306.1:0-1619 GCF_002162155.2 Triticum dicoccoides
GGAGACACAAATTGAAAAGAATCTTGAATTGCTCCGGATAGGTGAAAATAATTCTCACAATCAAAAACAATTATGAGAGGATGGCAACAAGCTAGAATCACGAATCTTGAAGAGAATGGAGCAAGATTGAGAGAAAAATCTTCTTCGGTCTTCCAATCTGAGAATGACGACGAGAAACACCACCATGATTTATTGAGGTACTCCGGAATTAAAATTGGAAAGGTTGAGCCAATGATGAAAAGGAAATTGAGAGATCTTGGAGAAACACATCTGACTGATGAAAATCATTCTTACGTCAAACTTTAGAAAAGAATTTGAGAAGCTCCGGAAAAATTGGAAGAGTCAGGTAAGATCCTGGGAAAAGACCTGTGGGTTAGGGCCCACTCAAAAGATACACCATTGAAAAGATTACTTGAAAAGAGAGATTGCACCGGTTGAATTAAAAGGCTTGAATGATATAACATCCTCAAAAGAGTTTGAACGAAAACAGAGTGGAAACACGAATCTTCGAGATATCTTGAGCACTCCGGAACAATAGAATAGCAAGCGGGGAATGATTATGAGGTGAACCGACAAGAGCAAACATTTGAAACGGGGAAAGGATATGATCTTCAACGCTTGAATTGGTTCCACCGGGAAAGATAAAAGAACAAAGAATTATAAACTTGAGGCTCCGTTAGAATCTTCATGAGCATCACTGGGCAAGAACATTGATGGAAAAGGAATGAAGAGACTTCACATCAATAAGATGGATACTCGATCAAGAAATCTGAATCCTTCAAGAAAACAAGGGTGGGAGGGTGGGAAAACACCGTTGAGAATGAAACGAACACCGTTGAGAAGAAAAGATAATTGAACTTGCTGATGTTGAAGTGATCGGATCCACTTGAAGAGAAACACGGCGGTGAAAAGGATTGACAAGACAATCTTGATGATCAAGAAGGATTAGTATTCACATAGGAGCCTGAGAACACCATTTGGGAAAGGTATGGAATCAACATTTGACTTCGAAGCAACTCGAATACCACAACTCAAAACAAAACAAAGGATTGACTTGCGGAATAAGCCGGAACAAACATATGATAGAGATTTCGTCTGAAGTTTTCGTGGTGGGGCCTACACGGGCTCGATCGTACAGCACCATCATGTACAAGGCAATGCACATGACATACGAAGCATCCCCGAGTTGGCATAACCAAGGACTCTTTAAGACACAAGGAGACCACTGTAAAACCAACCGTGAATAGGCGGACCACTAGACGTCGAACCCCAATTTCATATCATACATCTG
Organism: Triticum dicoccoides; assembly: GCF_002162155.2. NCBI lineage: Eukaryota > Viridiplantae > Streptophyta > Magnoliopsida > Poales > Poaceae > Triticum > Triticum dicoccoides. The sequence continues at coordinate 1,292 of NW_021186306.1, forward strand.
TCGGAAAGATATCCTAAGAGCTACTTGAATTCCCACCTATGAAACTCCCGAACCTTTCCGTTTATGCAATCAGGTGTTGGGGATACAGGGGAAGCATAATATCTCACCCAAAACTAGCAAATCCTACATCCAGCTGTATCCATCCTTCAACACATAACCAAGAAACCTTCGGAAATCATCTACCTCAACCTTCGAAAAGCATCTGTTATACGAGTTATGGCAATACTCCCGAACTCCCGCCCCAGTACTGGGTGGCGTCGAGGTTATCTCACCAACGAACTGCATAAAAGAGATTTTCGATGTCGGCGTACTAAACTCAGGTATTCCA
>NW_021186307.1:0-2185 GCF_002162155.2 Triticum dicoccoides
GGGAAAAAACAAAGAAGACTTGGGAACGGATGAAATGAACAACGTTGAGAAGGCTTTGAGTTGATCTTGTGGATGTTGAAAATGATCGGATCCACTTGAAGAGAAGCACGTCGGTTGAAAAGGATTGACATGACAATCTCGATTATCATGAAGGATTAGTATTCACATAGAAATATGAGCACACCGCTTAGGAAAGGTATGGAATCAACATTTGACTTCGAAGCAACTCGAATACCACAAATCAAAACAAAACAAAGGGTTGGGTTGCAAAAGAAACCGGAACAAACCTATGATAGATCCCATATCGTATCATGTGTCTGTTGGAAAGATATTCTAGGAGCTACTTGAATTCCCACTTATAAACTCCCGAAACTTTCTGGTTATGCAATCAGGTGTTGGGGATACAGGGGAAGCATAATATCTCACCCAAACTAACAATTCATAAATCCAGCTATATCCATCCTTCAGCACATAACAAAGAACCCTTCAGAAATCGTGTACCTCAACCTTCGAAAAGCATCAGTTATACGAGTTATGGCAATACTCCCGAACTCCCGCTCCAGTATTGGGTGGCGTCGAGGTTATCTCACCAACAACTACATAAAAGATATTTTCGATGTCGGCGAACTCAGGTATTCCAGAACTGCAATGATAAAATTGTGACGACAACACCTCGGAGCTCAACTCCCCGGGACACTGCCACAACCCCTAAATGTCAGGAGGCACCAAGAACAATGTTCTCGTAACAAAACCATCGGAACGATTCCAAGATACCCGCGTGATCCTAAAAAAATTGGTGAAATTTGAGGAGAGAAGTGTCAAAACTCTATGTCAGGAGGCCTCACCAGAGCGACGGAGGGACTGAGGAGTAAAAAGAATCCTACTCTCCGATATATATAATCCTAAGACTCAAAAACATTTTGTTCTAGACTTAACAAAGTCAGCGATTCGATCAAGCAGGGGGCTCCTAAGTCGGGGAAGGCTCTGATACCAACTTGTAACACCCACAATGCGGCTATATCTCCCAGGTGTTGGGGCACGACTTAGAGGCATAGCTACATGGTAGGTTTGTCGCAAGAGGGGTAATCTTCACACAATCCCATGTACTGAATAAAAAGGGATAAAGAGTTGGCTTACAATCGCCACTTCACACAAATACAAGTTAAACATACATCATGCAGAATACAATCAAGGTCCGACTACGGAACCAAAATAAAAGAAGACAACCCCAAAGCTAGATCCCCGATCATCCCAACTAGGCTCCACTACTGATCAGCAGGAAACGAAACAAAACAACAAACAAGATCTTCATCGAGCTCCCACTTGAGCTCGATTGCATCACCTGCATTGGTATCATTGGCACCTGCAACTGTTTGGAAGTATCTGTGAGTCACGAGGACTCAGCAATCTCACACCTGCGAGATCAAGACTATTTAAGCTTATGGGTAGGAAAGGGTAGTGAGGTGGAGCTGCAGCAAGCACTAAGCATATATGGTGGCTAACTTACGCAAATGAGAGCGAGAAGAGAAGCAATGCAAGGGTCATGAACTAGAAGTGATCAAGAAGTGATCTTGAAACTACTTACGTTTCAACCATAACACAAGAACCGTGTTCACTTCCCGTACTTCGCCAAGAAGAGACCATCATGGCTACACACGCGGTTTTTTCATTTTAATTAAGTTAAGTGTCAAGTTCTCTACAACCGGATATTAACAAATTCCCATCTGCCACAAAACCGTGGGCATGGCTTTCGAAAGTTCAAACCCTGCAGGGGTGTCCCAACTTAGCCCATGACAAGCTCTCACGGTCAATGAAGGATATTCCTTCTCCCAGGAAGACCCGATCAGACTCGGAATCCCGGTTAGAAGACATTTCGACAATGGTAAAACAAGACTAGCAAGACCGCCCGATGCGCCGACATCCTGATAGGAGCTACACATATCTCGTTCTCAAGGCAACATTGGATGAACACTACGTACAGCTAAAACCAGCCCACAAGTTTCCCTGAGGTGGCGCCGCAAGTGGATCTACTTCGGACCAATACTTAGAGAAGCACTGGCCCCGGGGGGTTAAAATAATGATGACCCTCGAGAGCGCGACTCCCAAGGGAAAAGTATAGGTGGTGGTGAGCAAATGGTAAAACCAAGGTTGGGCCTTGCTAGAGGAATATTTTTCAAAGCGAACT
>NW_021186308.1:0-973 GCF_002162155.2 Triticum dicoccoides
GTCCCACATACTTGTGGCACTGCCGCCTTGGTCACATTGGTGTCAAGCGCATGAAGAAGCTCCATGCTGATGGACTTTTGGAGTCTCTTGATTATGAATCGTTTGACACATGCGAACCATGCCTCTTGGGCAAAATGACCAAGACTCCGTTCTCCGGAACAATGGAGCGAGCAACCAACTTGTTGGAAATCATACATACCGATGTGTGCGGTCCAATGAGCGTTGAGGCTCGCGGAGGATATCGTTATGTTCTCACTCTCACTGATGACTTGAGTAGATATGGGTATGTCTACTTAATGAAACACAAGTCTGAAACCTTTGAAAAGTTCAAGGAATTTCAGAATGAGGTAGAGAATCAACGTGACCGAAAGATAAAATTCTTACGATCAGATCGTGGAGGAGAATACTTAAGTCACGAATTTGGTACACACTTAAGGAAATGTGGAATCGTTTCACAACTCACGCCGCCTGGAACACCTCAGCGAAACGATGTGTCCGAACGTCGTAATCGCACTCTATTGGATATGGTGCGGTCTATGATGTCTCTTACCGATTTACCGCTATCATTTTGGGGATACGCTCTAGAGACAGCTACATTCACTTTAAATAGGGCACCTTCTAAATCCGTTGAGACGACACCGTATGAATTATGGTTTGGAAAGAAACCTAAGCTGTCGTTTCTAAAAGTTTGGGGATGCGATGCTTATGTCAAGAAACTTCAACCTGAAAAGCTCGAACCCAAGTCGGAAAAATGCGTATTCATAGGATACCCTAAGGAAACTGTCGGGTATACCTTCTACTTAAGATCCGAAGGCAAGATCTTTGTTGCCAAGAACGGATGCTTTCTGGAAAAAGAGTTTCTCTCGAAAGAAGTAAGTGGGAGGAAAGTAGAACTCGATGAAGTACTACCTCTCGAACGGGAAAGTGGTGCAGCTCAGGAAAATGTTCCTGTGATGCCCACACCAACTGAAGA
>NW_021186309.1:0-1172 GCF_002162155.2 Triticum dicoccoides
ACTTGATTGAGGTCGCGAGTGGCCATCTGAAAGCACAATCATAATGCAAAGGCATTAGAATTTCTAGCAAAATTTCGGCAGCATAACAGCTGTAAATGCTCAAGAAGGATTTTGAGACATTTGACAAAGGATTTCATACACACTCAACATCATCATATCAAAGTTCTGAGACCATCCTAGCAACATAATGTGGTAAAAGAACTGAACTAGGCTTGTATCCATCATACCTATAAGGTACTACTGATTAGTAACACGTGATCCTGATAGAGAGAATAGATCCTAATTCCTTAACCCCCGGTGGAAGAATGGACTGACTCAGATCAGAATGTCATAAGATAAAGGAGTAAAAAGAGCCTTACGTTCCAACCCACAAACAATTCCCCTACATATAACTAAAGAATTTCTAGACTCAACATCGACCAGTTTGGCTTGGAGAACCTACAGGCAGTCCGGCTCTGATGCCAATGCTGTCAGTCCCCCGACTCGATGTCACATCGATCTAGCCGGTAACCCCTCATATCACTTTGCGGCCTCACGCATGGTATCCCCACGGGTGTCGCCTTACCTTTGCCCGGGACCGTTTGCGCCTTTTGGCTCACGTATATGATAGTGTCGCTAGCATCCATATGATAAGGAGCCCAGGCTGACATGACTAGTCGTAAACCCAAAGTGGCACAGACTTACAGGGACAGGCATCCATGACCCAGCTTCGAACGTGTCGGTCATCAGCAAGTGGGTCCGGGCTGTAGCACTGGGCTAGCAGGACTCCGGTAAACCGGGCTGTAGCGGGCTAACAAGACTCCGGTACTCAATGCGTGACATTTCCCCGAAGGGACAGACACAGGAACGAAGAAGGACACATGCCGGCCAGCCTAAGTGTTCCAGAGCAGTAGCAAGCTACCATGGCTCAGCGGTAACACTAGGAGACATTTCCCGGTAAGAGAGGCTACTAAAGATAAACAACTAGGTAGTCAGATCCCACACATACCAAGCATTTCAATCATACACACAATATGCTCGATATGTGCAAATACAACGAAGCATCACAACATGACTCTACGACACAAGTACTTTATTTAAGGCTCAGGGAGCCATACATAGCATACACAAAGATACGGGTCACACGACCCAGCATTCAAGTCATACAGTCATACAAACCAGCAGCGGAAGTA
>NW_021186310.1:0-1121 GCF_002162155.2 Triticum dicoccoides
GCCTTGCTCATCTTCGTGAGGGCAGCATTGTTCACTTTATTCCCTTTGAGGCTTGTGTTTTCAAATTCAGCGGGGAACTTGTATCGTTCGTGCAGCTTTGTGAAGAGGAGGTTGCGCAAATTCCCTCGGTCAGGATGCCTCAGGTTCTCGGTGTTGATCGAGACGGTGCTCCGGACAATGCACCCGAGCTGAAGCGAGTACCCCTTGACTATTCGTTCGGGCACCGTTGGATTCCCGTTGGAGTCCACTTCAGTAACTTCCTCCTTGAGGGTGCGGAGCACGATCGGGCGCCGGTCCTTCCGTTGCCTCTTCGGTTGGCTGCCATCTGTGCGTGCGCCGCCATCATCAGTGGTGGCATCCTCGGCGGCACCATCAGTGGTGGCATCAGTGTGGTCATCCTCGGCGGCACCATCTATGGTCTCAGGATCGGTGGGGAAGGCGGCGGCCTCATACAAGTGAGGTTGTTCCTCCAGCTCCTGGGACAGCTCCCAGAATGCCTTGCCGCCCGAACCCCCGGCCTCATCGTTGTGGGCCATGTTTCTCTCTAAATAGAAACAAAGTTTGGTCAAAAAGTTGGTTATTGTCAAGGAACAAGATCTCTAAGTTGACCAAATAACCTAATTCTCAGGGTAACCTAGTTCTTGAGGGGTGTGTCTAGAAAGTTGGTTGCTGCAAAGATACAACGTTGTGAGTTTGGTCAAATTGCCTATGATGTTTGTGATATTGCCTTGGATCTTGAAGGCACTATTGCATGATGCAGTGGTACAGCCAGCATGGGACCTCATCTTTGCAGGCTAATTTTCTAGATTGTAACACTGGGATTTGTGCACAAGCTAAGCTAGCTAAGACAGTAGCTTCCTTGCAACCCACAAAAGACAAAGGAAAAGGGGTGAAAAGGGGGAGATGGTTAGCTTTGATGAGCAGGCAACATCTTCCTAACCCCCTTCTTCTTGTCTCCTCTCACTATCTCTCTCACACACATGGCAAGCAAGGGTGTCTGAGTGTGTGAAAAAAATACTAAACTAATCCAACCACTAAAGCAAATTAATTTTTATTTCGGTTGAGAATCGGGCACCTTCTAGGTCAAGAAAATTGGGCATGACCTTTGCTAATTTTCTTGA
>NW_021186311.1:0-949 GCF_002162155.2 Triticum dicoccoides
GAGCACGGGGCAGGGGCGCGGGGCGACGGCGACGGCGAGCACGGGGCAGGGGCGCGGGGCGACGGCGAGCCTGACGGTGTCGTCGGGGCAAGCTCGGGCAGCCTGGCGGCATCGTCGGGGCGGGGAACTGGCGATGAAATCTGAAAAAACGCTAAGTCTTTGCTTATATAGACGGAGCATTAGTCCCGGTTGGTGGCACAAACCGGGACCAATGCCCCCTTTAGTCCCGGTTGGTGCCACGAACCGGGACAAAAGGCCAATTTTCAGCAGCCCAAAGGGTAGGAAGCGACGGCCTTTGGTCTCGGTTGGTGCCACCAACCGGGACCAATGGCCTTCGCTGCCCCGAGCCCAAAAGTTTAGTCCCACATCGCTAGCTGAAGGGCGCCGGCACTGGTTTATAAGCGCTGGTGTGCCCACCCATTCGAGCTCCTCTCTAATGCAGGCTTTCGGGCCTAAACTTGCTACTGCCTGTGGGCCTATTGGGCCTTCTGCGGGCCTGAATCCTGGCCCATGTAGGGTTTCTAGTCGTATTCAGGCCGTGGAGGCCCAGTAGGAGGCATTTTTTTGGTTTTTTCTTTTTTATTCCTATATTTTTTTGGTTTTTTATTTTTTTATTTCTACTTAAAACTAAATACTTACAGTTTTTTAGTGATTTCTTTTTGCTTTTAGGTCACAAAAATTATAAACTTTCTGTTAGTGCCATTAGTTTTAAATTTTAAATAGTTTAAATTTGAATTTTTAAAAATTTGTGTGAATCACTAGTTTATGAATAACTTTACTATAAAAATAGATTTTTTTTCTATTTATTTTTTATTTCTACTTACAACTAAATACTTACAGTTTTTTAGTGATTTCTTTTTGCTTTTAGGTCACAAAAATTATAAACTTTCTGTTAGTGCCATTAGTTTTAAATCTTAAATAGTTTAAATTTGAATTTTTAAAAATTTGT
>NW_021186312.1:0-2106 GCF_002162155.2 Triticum dicoccoides
GACATAGAGGAACTCTCAATGAAAGCACCAATGTCGGTGTCAAAACCGGCGGATCTCGGGTAGGGGGCCCCGAACTGTGCGTCTAGGCGGATGGTAAGAGGAGACAAGGGACACGATGTTTTTACCCAGGTTCGGGCCCTCTCGATGGAGGTAAAACCCTACTCCTGCTTGATTAATATTGATGATATGGGTAGTACAAGAGTAGATCTACCACGAGATCAGGGAGGCTAAACCTTAGAAGCTAGCCTATGGTATGATTGTTGTTCGTCCTACGGACTAAAACCCTCCGGTTTATATAGGAACCGAAGAGGGTTAGGGTTACACAGAGTCGGTTACAATGGTAGGAGATCTACATATCCGTATCGCCAAGCTTGCCTTCCACGCCAAGGAAAGTCCCATCCGGACACGGGACGAAGTCTTCAATCTTGTATCTTCATAGTCCAGGAGTCCGGCCAAAGGCTATATAGTCCGGCCATCTGGACACCCCCCAATCCAGGACTCCCTCAGTAAACCTAACTGTCGGTGTCAAAATCGGCGGATCTCGGGTAGGGGGTCCCGAACTGTGCGTCTAGTCGGATGGTAACAGGAGACAAGGGACACGATGTTTTTACCCAGGTTTGGGCCCTCTCGGTGGAGGTAAAACCCTACTCCTGCTTGATTAATATATATGATATGGGTAGTACAAGAGTAGATCTACCACAAGATCAAAGAGGCTAAACCCTAGAAGCTAGCCTATGGTATGATGATTGTTCGTCCTACGGACTAAAACCCTCTGGTTTATATAGACACCGGAGAGGGCTAGGGTTACACAGAGTCGGTTACAATGGTAGGAGATCTACATATCCGTATCGCCAAGCTTGCCTTCCATGCCAAGGAAAGTCCCATCCGGACACGGGACAAAGTCTTCAATCTTGTATCTTCATAGTCTAGGAGTCCGGCCAATGGTAATAGTCCGGCCATTCGGACACCCCCTAATCCAGGACTCCCTCAGTAGCCCCTGAACCAGGCTTCAATGACGACGAGTCCGGTGCGCATATTGTCTTCGACATTGCAAGGCGGGTTCCTCCTCCGAATACTTCATGGAAGATTTTGAATAGAAAGATAGTGTCCGGCTCATCAACGCAGTCCAGGTCATGCTCATCCGCCGGATCCTCCCGTGCCAACAACGGGCTTTCAACTTGTGGGAGTTTGATCTGGCACAGCACCAGACCTTGAGCAGGCTCTTCGACACTACGTATGAAGACGCCTGGAAGGTGCTGTTCAAGTGCGTTGAGGCTCCCGTATCCGCTACCAAAGATCGCGGATTCAGCTTGCAGCGTCAAGCCGGCGAGGTAAGCTATTTTACCCTTTACGGGACACTTGTTTTTCATAGTTTGACTCTATGCGGGATCTAAACTCCCCTACCTTTGATAGGCCTGGTAGAAGAAGTCCGGGCAGGTTAACTGTCTGGCTCCCTTACCAGAAGACCTAGCGGATGCCCGATTGACAGGGCTACTGGTTCCGGCACCTTACGTGGTGCCGGACAAGAAGGCCAAGAAGAAAGCCACGGGAACCCGAAAGAGTTCCCGGCGTCAGGTGTTATCGGACTCATCGTCCGATGACTCCAAGGCGGACTCCTCCCGCGGAGACGAGGAGGAGAAAAAAGAGGCTTCTCCCCCAGCGGGGGGGAGAGAAGAAAAGGAAGGCCTCCCCAGTTGGGGAGGCCGGAGGGTCCAAGAAGGGAAGGACCCTTCCTCCGGACTTTTCCACCAATGCCGATGACGGCGAAGAGGATTGGTCCTCGAGGGCCAAGCCCCTGGCGAGATCGTAAGTGTCCGGATTCCAGAATAACTCATGATTTTTCCTTTGTCGCGTAGTGTCTTCTAACGCCGAATACAACCATGTAGCCCGCCCAAGGACGATCTCCCTGCTTCATCGAGCGGCTCCCTGGATTCGTCGGATGTGAATAGTACTTCACTTCCGGCCACCTCCTCTCCTCGTGCTGCTGATGACGCTGAGGTGGGGTCCCAAAAGGGGCCCGGCTAGGATGAGGGGGAGGTCCCGGAGGTGCCGCAAGGCAACCTCCCGGACTTTGGGCATGAGGGGGATCAACCCCCAAAGGGTCCT
>NW_021186313.1:0-2104 GCF_002162155.2 Triticum dicoccoides
GACATAGAGGAACTCTCAATGAAAGCACCAATGTCGGTGTCAAAACCGGCGGATCTCGGGTAGGGGGCCCCGAACTGTGCGTCTAGGCGGATGGTAAGAGGAGACAAGGGACACGATGTTTTTACCCAGGTTCGGGCCCTCTCGATGGAGGTAAAACCCTACTCCTGCTTGATTAATATTGATGATATGGGTAGTACAAGAGTAGATCTACCACGAGATCAGGGAGGCTAAACCTTAGAAGCTAGCCTATGGTATGATTGTTGTTCGTCCTACGGACTAAAACCCTCCGGTTTATATAGGAACCGAAGAGGGTTAGGGTTACACAGAGTCGGTTACAATGGTAGGAGATCTACATATCCGTATCGCCAAGCTTGCCTTCCACGCCAAGGAAAGTCCCATCCGGACACGGGACGAAGTCTTCAATCTTGTATCTTCATAGTCCAGGAGTCCGGCCAAAGGCTATAGTCCGGCCATCTGGACACCCCCCAATCCAGGACTCCCTCAGTAAACCTAACTGTCGGTGTCAAAATCGGCGGATCTCGGGTAGGGGGTCCCGAACTGTGCGTCTAGTCGGATGGTAACAGGAGACAAGGGACACGATGTTTTTACCCAGGTTTGGGCCCTCTCGGTGGAGGTAAAACCCTACTCCTGCTTGATTAATATATATGATATGGGTAGTACAAGAGTAGATCTACCACAAGATCAAAGAGGCTAAACCCTAGAAGCTAGCATATGGTATGATGATTGTTCGTCCTACGGACTAAAACCCTCTAGTTTATATAGACACCGGAGAGGGCTAGGGTTACACAGAGTCGGTTACAATGGTAGGAGATCTACATATCCGTATCGCCAAGCTTGCCTTCCATGCCAAGGAAAGTCCCATCCGGACACGGGACAAAGTCTTCAATCTTGTATCTTCATAGTCTAGGAGTCCGGCCAATGGTAATAGTCCGGCCATTCGGACACCCCCTAATCCAGGACTCCCTCAGTAGCCCCTGAACCAGGCTTCAATGACGACGAGTCCGGTGCGCATATTGTCTTCGACATTGCAAGGCGGGTTCCTCCTCCGAATACTTCATGGAAGATTTTGAATAGAAAGATAGTGTCCGGCTCATCAACGCAGTCCAGGTCATGCTCATCCGCCGGATCCTCCCGTGCCAACAACGGGCTTTCAACTTGTGGGAGTTTGATCTGGCACAGCACCAGACCTTGAGCAGGCTCTTCGACACTACGTATGAAGACGCCTGGAAGGTGCTGTTCAAGTGCGTTGAGGCTCCCGTATCCGCTACCAAAGATCGCGGATTCAGCTTGCAGCGTCAAGCCGGCGAGGTAAGCTATTTTACCCTTTACGGGACACTTGTTTTTCATAGTTTGACTCTATGCGGGATCTAAACTCCCCTACCTTTGATAGGCCTGGTAGAAGAAGTCCGGGCAGGTTAACTGTCTGGCTCCCTTACCAGAAGACCTAGCGGATGCCCGATTGACAGGGCTACTGGTTCCGGCACCTTACGTGGTGCCGGACAAGAAGGCCAAGAAGAAAGCCACGGGAACCCGAAAGAGTTCCCGGCGTCAGGTGTTATCGGACTCATCGTCCGATGACTCCAAGGCGGACTCCTCCCGCGGAGACGAGGAGGAGAAAAAAGAGGCTTCTCCCCCAGCGGGGGGGAGAGAAGAAAAGGAAGGCCTCCCCAGTTGGGGAGGCCGGAGGGTCCAAGAAGGGAAGGACCCTTCCTCCGGACTTTTCCACCAATGCCGATGACGGCGAAGAGGATTGGTCCTCGAGGGCCAAGCCCCTGGCGAGATCGTAAGTGTCCGGATTCCAGAATAACTCATGATTTTTCCTTTGTCGCGTAGTGTCTTCTAACGCCGAATACAACCATGTAGCCCGCCCAAGGACGATCTCCCTGCTTCATCGAGCGGCTCCCTGGATTCGTCGGATGTGAATAGTACTTCACTTCCGGCCACCTCCTCTCCTCGTGCTGCTGATGACGCTGAGGTGGGGTCCCAAAAGGGGCCCGGCTAGGATGAGGGGGAGGTCCCGGAGGTGCCGCAAGGCAACCTCCCGGACTTTGGGCATGAGGGGGATCAACCCCCAAAGGGTCCT
>NW_021186314.1:0-653 GCF_002162155.2 Triticum dicoccoides
TTCTGGCTATCCTATTTTTAGGTGTTTCTGAGTGTTTTGAGACAGGTGCCATTATAGGAAGTTTTTTTTTGACCCGTTTCCAGTTTTTGGGTCCGGGCAGCCGAAAAAAAAAAAATTGGTCGAAAAAATTTCGTGCCCATCCTGTCAGTTTGAGCTAGGAAGAGTTTTGAGACACTCGCCATTATAGTGATTTTTCGCAAAAAAAAAAGCAGCGCAAAAAAAAAAGAGCGCAAAAAAAAAAGAAGAGCGAAAAAAAAATTCAGAGTGTGCTTTTCCCTTGTTTACGTGCCGCGCCGTGATTTTGTTGGTGTTCTAGGCTCGCGTCTCTAGCACAGTCTAGCCTAGGACCAGCACAGTACCGTCGTTGAGCGTTTATTCAACTTTGCATCTCTGAATTGATTATTGCTGACCCTTTTTGCTACCATATTATAAGCCTTCCCAGCTCCACATACATCTACGTCGTGCGTTTGACTCTCCCTGGTAATCGCTCTATCCAAGCTTTGAGAGTTTTTGACTACAACGGTTGCCGATCACCGCCTGCTGCTGGGTAAGAACTGGTAAGAATTTGAGATTTGCTTGACGGATTTGTGACACCCACCACCACCACTTGTTCGTAGTCTGTAGGATCATATTCTTGTGTGTTTCTATTGCTG
>NW_021186315.1:0-1169 GCF_002162155.2 Triticum dicoccoides
CGCCCAGTGTATTATTTGTCTGAAGTCTTGACTCCATCCAAGCAGAGATATCCTCATTATCAGAAGCTTGTGTATGGAATATACATGACCACAAAGAAGGTTGCTCATTATTTCTCTGATCATTCCATCACAGTCGTCAGCGACGCTCCACTATCAGAGATCTTGCACAACAGAGATGCAACTGGTCGAGTGGCCAAATGGGCGATTGAACTTCTTCCCCTTGATATCAAGTTTGAGGCAAAGAAAGCCATTAAGTCCCAGGCAATAGCAGATTTCCTTGCCGAGTGGATTGAACAGCAGCAGCCGACTGAAGTTCACTCGGAGCATTGGACCATGTTTTTTGATGGCTCGAAGATGTTGAATGGTTCCGGTGCTGGGGTTGTCCTGGTTTCCCCCAGAGGAGATAAGCTCAGATATGTGCTCCAGATTCACTTTGATTCCTCCAACAATGAGGCAGAATATGAAGCCCTCTTATATGGGTTGCGCATGGCCATTTCACTAGGCGTCCGTCGCCTGATGGTCTATGGTGACTCGGATTTAGTGGTCAATTAGGTGATGAAAGAGTGGGACGTGAGAAGCCCAGCCATGACTGGATACTGCAGTGCAGTGAGGAAGCTGGAAAAGAAGTTCGAGGGGTTGGAGCTCCACCATATACCCCGATTGAAAAATCAAGCAGCTGATGATCTAGCAAAGATAGGTTCCAAGAGAGAAGCCATCCCGAGTGGTGTGTTCTTGGAGCATATACACACTCCGTCAGTCAAAGAAGATCCTTTCACCGAAGAAACTCCACAGCCCAAGAGTGCCACAGATCCGACTGAAGTTGAAGTCCCAGCGGTGGTCGACTTGATCATGGAGGTTTTGGTGGTCATTCCCGACTGGACGATTCCGTATGTCGCATATATCCTGAAGAAAGAGCTCCCGGAGGATGAGGAAGAGGCTCGACAGATCGTCCGTCGATCTAAGGCCTTTACCGTAATCAAAGGACAATTATACAGAGAAAGCGCGACTGGAGTTGGTCAGAAGTGCATAACACCAGAAGAAGGTCGACTCATCCTCAATGATATTCACTCGGGGACCTGTGGTCATCATGCGTCCTCTCGGACCATCGTGGCCAAAGCATACCGAGCCGGATTTTACTGGCCAAAGGCGAATGAGATGGCAAAAGAGAT
>NW_021186316.1:0-960 GCF_002162155.2 Triticum dicoccoides
TTTAGTTGGGCCGGCCCATTTAATCTTTATGGGCCACTTTTGGGCAGGTCCACGTGTCAACATATCATATGCGCATCTCGCCCATTGGATGAGTGACATCTGTGCCAATGCGGAGCTGACACGTGTTTCCGTCGGCTAATGAGAATTTTACACGTGGAAAATCGCCATTGGTCCTGGCTGTTAGCGGGTTATCGGATCCAAAACCAGACCTGATAGCTTAACAGCGACCCGTTATGGTGGATGCCACGTGTTGGTTACCCTTGACAAAAGCACTTCCATGACGCGCGATTTATCATCATGGAAGTGGACACTTCCGTGATGATAATTTTGGTAATGTCATGGAACACTTCTATGACAACACAGGTATGACTATCTTGATTCTGTCATAAAATCATCATGGATGTACATGCATGACAGAAAACGTGACCTATTGTGACAAACACGTATCATCACGGAAGTGTATTTTTTTGTAGTGTAGGGTGCTTGCCATTGTTGGTCTCACCAACAATTCGCAACCTCAAAGTCACAAAGATGTTGGTTGGCGGCGGGGCTGGTTTGAATCTGATTTCCCCAAAGGTTATCAGCAAGCTTCAGATAGCAGAGGAAGAACTAAAGGTCACAGGCACATTTTAAGGAGTCAATCCCGGCAGGAGTCATCCTAAGGGAAAGATCACGTTTCCAGTGACATTTGGGAGAATTGAACTACCAAACTGAGAAGGTTGTGTTTGATGTGGTCGACCTCCCCCTACCGTACAATGGGGTCCTTGGACGCCCAGCTCTGGCAAAATTCATGATGGCATCCCACTATGCCTACAACACTTTGAATATGCCAGGGCCGGTAGGAGTTATTTCCATTCCATCAGACGAGAAAGACGCAATCATTTGCATGGATAAGATGTATCAGGACGCAGTCGCGGCAGAGACCGCGGCAGCAGTAGTCCCCGCCAGGGAAAACAAAGG
>NW_021186317.1:0-1310 GCF_002162155.2 Triticum dicoccoides
GATCGTCTTTCCAAAGTAGCTCATTTCTTACCTGTTCGTGAGAGTATAACCGCTAGTCAGCTGGCAGACTTATACATCTCCCGAATAGTGTCCCTCCATGGTGTTCCTTTGGAAATCAATTCGGATCGAGGAAGTCTTTTCACCTCTCGATTTTGGGAAAGTTTCCAAAATGCTATGGGAACCCGTCTCTCCTTTAGCACCGCTTTCCACCCTCAGTCAAGTGGTCAAGTGGAACGCGTCAATCAGATTCTAGAAGACATGCTTCGAGCCTCCGTTATCTCTTTCGGAATGGATTGGGAGAAGTGCCTTCCATTTGCCGAATTCGCTTACAACAACAGCTATCAATCTAGCTTGGGTAAAGCCCCTTTTGAAGTTCTCTATGGACGACGATGTCGAACACCCCTTAACTGGTCAGAGACCGGGGAAAGACAATTCTTTGGCCCGGATATGATTCAGGAAGCAGAAGAACAAGTTTGTATCGTTCGTGAAAAGTTGAAAACAGCCCAATCCCGTCAAAAGAGTCAATATGACCGAAAACATAAGGCTATGACTTTCGAGGTTGACGAGAAGGCTTACCTTCGGGTCACCCCTCTGAAGGGAACCCATCGTTTCGGTATCAAAGGCAAATTGGCTCCTCGTTACATTGGACCTTTTCGCATTCTTGCCAAACGAGGAGAAGTTGCCTACCAATTGGAATTACCTCCGCACCTCTCCAGAGTTCACGATGTCTTCCACGTTTCTCAACTCAGGCGTTGCTTCTCGGATCCTATCCGCGAAGTGGACCACGAAACGCTTGAACTCCAAGATAATCTTACATATCGAGAGTACCCCATTCGTATCCTCGATCAGGCCGAACGTACCACGCGACGTCATAATATCAAGTTTCTCAAGGTTCAATGGTCGCACCATTCTGAAGATGAAGCAACTTGGGAAAGGGAGGATCGTCTTCGACTTGAATATCCCGCCTTCTTCTCGGAGGAACCCAAATCTCGGGACGAGATTCTTTTGAGTGGGGGTGAGTTGTCACACCCTAGCTAGTCATGCATTAGAGTGTTGCATCATGTTTACTCTTTCATCAGAAACTTGAAATGGGGATCTGTGAAACCCTCAGAATCATCTTGAAAATGACCCAAATGAAAATTTCTCCAAAATGATCCAAGAAAAATGCTCATGTTGCTCTCTGAAAATATTGGACAGAGATAAAAATCAAACCAATAATTTTAGTGGCTCATGGACATTTATTTTGGGCATTTTGAATTAATGCATAGGTATTTGCATTGGAATTATATTAATTATATATATTAATATAT
>NW_021186318.1:0-894 GCF_002162155.2 Triticum dicoccoides
CTTACTTTCCTGAGTAAGTCCTCCCCTCAACCGGCCCGTAACATATGAATTCTTACATTTCGATCGTTTTTCTTTTAACATTCCGTGTTTTCTGCAGTGACACACGTTGCACGCTCATCCTCCTAAGCCCCAAATATTCCATGGCCACGTATTTCGACCCGGACCGTCAGTCGAACGTAGACTACACAAATGTCAAGAAGGTTCTTGATGATGTTCTCCCCGGCTATGCCAAATCTGGAGGCACCTTCACCAGGCCTATTCGTAAGTACGGCAAGCACGTGTTCTCCCACAATACGATGTTCTGCTGCGTCAAGCAGCCGCCTGGCGGTCAGAAGGGTGCCTACTACGCCATCCATCACATGCGGGCGATCGTACGGGACCATCATCAACTTCTGCTACCGAGTAAACTCCAAGATTGGGCCGCGAGCGTGTCGGGAATCCAGGATGCGGACCTCCGACAAGAATTCTTTCGCATCCAGTCGGAGTTTGCGGAAATCATCCATCAAGATGTCCTTCGTACCTCGGGGCAGTTCTACCTCAGAAATCAACTGTCCAACAGTGACATCGACACAATGCTACAAATGCAGGATGACAACGCCCGTTCTTTCATGACTCCCACGATAGACGGCGGCTTCATCCACGCTCCGGTCCCTTGAGTCGAGTTGTCTAGTTCTGAAACATCGATTGGCTCATGTTGTAATTAAACTTTAATGAACTTGTAGTATGTCTCTTTGGTTTCGAGAGTCGTTCAACTTAGATGTAATCGATGCTATTAATGTCTTGCTTTTCTCTTCCGATCGTTCTGTTGCATACTTATATATTGCTTATGTATTGTCTGTGAATTGGTACTAACGTTTCGTTTGGCTAGTGCATAGCGATGCCGACGTATGTCGT
>NW_021186319.1:0-13041 GCF_002162155.2 Triticum dicoccoides
ACTCTAAAAATAGCCTATACTTATGTATTTCGAAATTACATGGGCCTGTCCCAATAATAAGGTGACGCAGCACCTAAAATAGCCTCGGGACGAAATTTATGAAGTGGCATCTTGTATATTTCGTCCAAGGCTTCATGCACCCATTATGGTGGCTTCAAAGTCCTGAAATCATCACTTGTAACTCCGTTCTTGTTCCCCTTGCGCATGCCATCATCTCCATGCTTGTTCTTGCTCCAATGTTCATCCTTCTCCAAGCTAGGCCCTTCATTTGTAAGCAAAACAAATGTATCCAATTTAGGCAGCATCATATTCTCATGAACATTAGAATCATTACCAAGAAACGAAAGTACCTGGTAATTTAGTTGGCGTGCACGAGCTCTAGTAATTGGTCCAGTATGTATAGCAGCAGGGGCTGTGGGTGTAACAATTGTATTGATGTCCTCATCATCCTAGCTTGGAGAAGGATGAACATTGGAGCAAGAACAAGCATGGAGATGATGGCATGCGCAAGGGAAACAAGAACGGAGTTACAAGTGATGATTTCAGGACTTTGAAGCCATCATAATGGGTGCATGAAGCCTTGGACGAAATATACAAGATGCCACTTCATAAATTTCGTCCCGAGGCTATTTTAGGTGCTGCGTCACCTTATTATTGGGCCAGGCCCATGTAATTTCGGAATACATAAGTATAGGCTATTTTGAGAGTCCGTATGTGTGGGGAAACAAGAGATAGGGTTGATTTCGGACCCCTCCACCTAGGGCCACGAAATTCCCCCCCTCTTCCTCCATATATACAGCCCTTAGGGCATCGTTTAGACTTTGGGTTTTGTTTAGATTAAAAGTTCGCCATAGCTGCAACTTCGCGTACTTCGTTTGTGTTCAACGACCAGACAAAGGCGTCACAGAACCGCACCTTGATCAATAAAGCTTTCATCTTATATTCGGAATATCCAGATTGCAATCTTAGTTTCTTGCTTGTTCTTCGTTTGCTCGCAGGAAACAGACCCTCGTGGTCAGGTTGATCGTGCTCCGGCGTGGTCAATATCCTCTCGGAGTTGGTTTAGCGATTGCTAAGGCGCGACGTCCTCGCACGTTCGTAGTCGGATCGTCAAAGTCGACTTCCACCAAAGCGAAATCCACCATCTCATCGAAAGACGGGACACCTTGCCTCTATCAGAGATGAATGGAAAACAACATTTAAAACTAAGTTTGGATTATATGAGTGGTTAGTCATGCCTTTTGGGTTAACTAATGCACCTAGTACTTTCATGAGATTAATGAACGAAGTTTTACGTGCTTTCATTGGACGATTTGTGGTAGTTTACTTTGATGACATATTGATTTATAGCAGATCTTTGGAAGAACATTTGGAACATTTACGTGCTGTTTTTATTGCTCTACGTGATGCACGTTTGTTTGGTAACCTTGGGAAGTGCACCTTTTGCACCGACCGAGTATCTTTTCTTGGCTATGTTGTTACTCCACAGGGAATTGAAGTTGACAAAGCCAAGATTGAAGCTATTGAGAGTTGGCCGCAGCCCAAAACGGTCACACAAGTGAGGAGTTTTCTTGGCCTCGCTGGATTCTATAGGCGTTTTGTGAGAGATTTCAGCACCATTGCTGCACCTCTCAACGAGCTTACAAAGAAGGTTCTGCCTTTTGTTTGGGGTACCGCACAGGAAGAAGCCTTCACGGTATTGAAAGATAAGTTGACACATGCTCCTTTACTCCAACTTCCTGATTTTAATAAGACTTTTGAGCTTGAATGTGATGCTAGTGGAATTGGATTAGGAGGTGTGTTATTACAAGATGGCAAACCTGTTGCATACTTTTCTGAAAAATTGAGTGGGCCTAGTCTGAATTATTCTACTTATGATAAAGAATTATATGCTCTTGTTCGGACTTTAGAAACATGGCAACATTATTTATGGCCCAAAGAATTTGTTATACATTCTGATCATGAATCTTTGAAACATATTAAAAGTCAAGCTAAACTGAATCGTAGACATGCTAAATGGGTTGAATTCATTGAGACTTTCCCTTATGTCATTAAACACAAGAAGGGAAAAGAAAATGTTATTGCTGATGCATTGTCTCGTCGCTATACTATGCTTTCACAACTTGACTTCAAAATATTTGGTTTGGAGACCATCAAAGATCAATATGTGCATGCTGCTGATTTTAAAGATGTAATGCAGAATTGTAAAGAAGGAAGAATGTGGAACAAGTTTGTCGTTAACGATGGATTTGTGTTTCGTGCTAACAAGCTATGCATTCCAGCTAGCTCCGTTCGTCTTTTGTTGTTGCAGGAAGCACATGGAGGAGGATTAATGGGACATTTTGGCGTGAAGAAGACGAAGGACGTACTTGCTACACATTTCTTTTGGCCAAAGATGAGACGGGATGTTGAGCGTTTTATTGCTCGATGCACTACATGTCAAAAAGCTAAGTCACGACTCAATCCTCATGGTTTATATATGCCTTTGCCTGTACCTAGTGTTCCTTGGGAGGATATATCTATGGACTTTGTTTTAGGTTTACCTCGAACAAAGAAGGGGAGGGATAGCATATTTGTTGTCGTGGATAGATTCTCGAAAATGGCACACTTTATACCATGTCATAAAAGCGATGATGCTGTTAATGTTGCTGATTTGTTCTTTCGTGAAATTATTCGCTTGCATGGTGTACCAAATACTATTGTTTCAGATCGTGATACTAAATTTCTTAGCCACTTTTGGAGATGTTTATGGGCTAAGTTGGGGACTAAACTGCTTTTTAGTACTACTTGTCACCCCCAAACTGATGGACAAATTGAAGTAGTCAACAGAACGTTGTCTACTATGCTTAGGGCTGTTTTGAAGAATAATAAGAAAATGTGGGAGGAATGCTTGCCTCATATTGAATTTGCTTATAATCGTTCATTGCATTCTACTACTAAGATGTGCCCTTTTGAAGTTGTGTATGGTTTCCTACCTCGTGCACCTATTGATTTGTTGCCTCTTCCATCTTCGGAGAAGGTTAATTTTGATGCTAAACAACGTGCTGAATTGATTTTAAAAATGCATGAGTTAACTAAGGAAAACATTGAGCGTATGAATGCTAAATATAAACTTGCTGGAGATAAGGGTAGAAAACATGTTGTGTTTGCACCTGGAGATCTTGTTTGGTTACATTTGCGTAAGGATAGATTTCCTGATTTGCGCAAATCAAAGCTAATGCCACGTGCTGATGGTCCCTTTAAGGTGTTAGAGAAAATAAAATGATAATGCATATAAACTTGAGCTGCCTGCAGATTTTGGGGTTAGTCCCACTTTTAACATTGCAGATTTGAAGCCTTATTTGGGTGAGGAAGATGAACTTCCGTCGAGGATGACTTCATTTCAAGAAGGGGAGGATGATGAGGACATCAATACAATTGTTACACCCACAGCCCCTGCTGCTATACATACTGGACCAATTACTAGAGCCCGTGCACGCCAACTAAATTACCAGGTAGTTTCGTTTCTTGGTAATGATTCTAATGTTCATGAGAATATGATGCTGCCTAAATTGGATACATTTGTTTTGATTACAAATGAAGGGCCTAGCTTGGAGAAGGATCAACATTGGAGCAAGAACAAGCATGGAGATGATGGCATGCGCAAGGGGAACAAGAACGGAGTTACAATTTATGATTTCAGGACTTTGAAGCCACCATAATGGGTGCATGAAGCCTTGGACGAAATATACAAGATGCCACTTCATAAATTTCGTCCCGAGGCTATTTTAGGTGCTGCGTCACCTTATTATTGGGCCAGGCCCATGTAATTTCGAAATACATAAGTATAGGCTATTTTTAGAGTCCGTATGTGTGGGGAAACAAGAGATAGGGTTGAATTCGGACCCCTCCACCAAGGGCCACGAAATTCCCCCCTCTTCCTCCATATATGCAGCCCTTAGGGCATCGTTTAGACTTTGGGTTTTGTTTAGATTAAAAGTTCGCCATAGCTGCAACTTCGCGTACTTCGTTTGTGTTCAACGACCAGACAAAGACGTCACAGAACCCCACCTTGATCAATAAAGCTTTCATCTTATATTCGCAATATCCAGATTGCAATCTCAGTTTCTTGCTTGTTCTTCGTTTGCTCGCAGGAAACAGACCCTCGTGGTCAGGTTGATCGTGCTCCGGCGTGGTCAATAACCTCTCGGAGTTGGTTTAGCGATTGCTAAGGCGCGACGTCCTAGCACGTTCGTAGTCGGATCGTCAAAGTCGACTTCCACCAAAGCGAAATCCATCATCTCATCGAAAGACGGGACACCTCCGCCTCTATCACAAGCCCAAAGGTGTTGCATCATCTCCACTTGGGCCCATGAGCCTTGTACGACCTAGGGTTAGTTCTAGGCTGCCTTGGGACGTCCTCCCACCTCCTTGGCCGCCACCCCTTGCTCCTATATAAGTAGATCCATCTAGTAGCTTTTTGCTTGGGATTTGTTTAGTTAAAAGTTAGCCATTGCAACTTCGTGTACTTCGTTTGTGTCCAACGACCAGACCAAGACCGCTTACGGATCCTCACCTTTCTCAATACTTCATATATACTCGCAATATTCAGATTGCTTTTATCATATTCTTGCTTGTTCTTCAATTGCTTGCAGGAATAGTCCTTCGTGGTCAGGTTGATTGTGCTCCGGCGTGGTCAATAACCTCTCGAAGTTGGTTTAGAGATTGCTAAGGCGCAACGTCGTGCACGTTTGTAGTCGGATCGTCAAAGTCATCTTCACCAAATCGATAGTTATCATCTCATCGAAAGATCGGGACACCCCGCCTCTATCAAGTGGTATCAGTTTTCAGGTTGCTTGGTGAGAATTTCCAGTTTTCCTAGATTAGATTTATTTTCTTACCTATTGTCCAAGAAAAAGCCACAAAAAAGTTAGATCTATTCATCCTTTGTCCAAGCCAGTCTGAGCCTTGGCAATTTTCTTTTCATTGTTTGCATTGTTGAATTATCGGTTGCATCGTCGTGTCGTGTTGCTGGTCTTAGTGTCTGGTTCGTTTAGAGTTTTGAGTTCTGTTCACATTTGTCACGCCACCGCTGCATCGTTATCCCTTCCGCTGTCCACCATCCATCCATCAGTTTCCACCATGTGCTACCCACCATTCATTGTCATAATCATAGTTGAGATCATTCACATCTTCGCTTGATCCAATTTGCATCTTATCTAGTTTGTTTGGAATGAGAGAGAGAGAGAAAAAAAAGAAGGAGAAAAAAAAGACGGAGAAAAAAAAGAGAGAAAATAAATAAATTAAAAGTCAGAGAAAAAAAGAAAAAAAGTGTGAGGGAAAAAAAAGAGAAAAAAAAACAAAATTCGGATCTATCTAGACTCAATCTCGTACTTGAATTCGGATTGGAATATGTTTTGTGCATTGTTTAGTAAAACAGGCATAACTTCCTCATACGAAGTTCGTTTTGGCTCCACAAGTACTCAAATTAAAGCTAGTGACTAGACGCACCTGAATAGTTGCAAAAGCTAGTTCAATATTTGGCGTCCCAAAATCAGCTTCTAAATAGATCTTTTTGCCCTCCAAAGTTCGCGCATATAGTTTGTTCCAATTTTTCAGGCCAGTTTTAAAATTCTTTGACTCCTCATATCAATTCGGAATTGAGTGATTCTTTTTGCATTGGAAAACTTGAGTTAGTAGCAAACTTTTCAAGAGGAAAGTTGAAGAGAGAGTTGTTATATATCCTGCTTGGCAGTTGTTATTCATCATTATCTTTACTGCCGTTGTGATCTTCACTTATATCTTGCTGTCCAGAGCTACTTATCCTTCATTGATGCTAGTTGTGCTATGCCGTGACCTTAGTGTTCTAGTCTCGCGTCTCTAGTCCGGTCTAGCCTAGGGCCAGCACAGTACCGTCGTTGAGCGTTTATTCAACATTGCATCTTTGAATTCATTATTGCTAATCTTTTGCTACCATATATAGCCAACCCAGCTCCACATATTTCTACACCGTGTATACGTACGTTCCCCTGGCAATCGCTTTACGCAATCTTCGGAGTTATTTGACACCGCTGGTTGCCTGTCACCACCTGTTGCATGGTAAGAACTTGTAAGATATTGATATTTGCTTTACTGTGAGCACGTTACAACCACATCCTAGTAGTTCATAGGAACATTATTCTCGAATTTTGTTTCTTGTTTCTACTAATCATGACAGGTTCTGGAGAAAGAAGTTCTTGGACGACGAACACATCTTTACCATCACGAGAGTTGGGACAACACACACAAGCACATGGTCAGGTAATCTCTTTACCATCATTTGAGGGTAGATTTAATCCTGCTATTTATCTAGCTTGGGAGCTTGAAGTAGAACAAGTTTTTAGTTACCATGACTTTTCTGAACTTGAGCGAGTATGAGCTGCCACTAGAGCATTTACTGGTTTTGCTTCTGTTTGGTGGAGTGTGCATTATAAGAAAAACATTGATAACCAACCCACAACTTGGAAAAAATTGAAACATATAATGAGACAACAATTTTTCCCTCCTTACTATCGTCATGAATTGCTTCGCAAATTTGAACAATTTAAACAAGGCAATAACACTGTTCATGCTTACTACCAAGAGTTCAAATCTTATATGCATCATTGTGACATAGAAGAATCTGAGGATGATACAATGAATAGATTTTTTGGTGGTTTGAACCATGATATTCAGGCAAGATTTCAGTATATTCCTCGTTGCATTACTGGTATGTATGTCCGTGCTTGTACCTTTGAGAGACAAATACAGGAGGATGCATTGGGTGACTACAACAACTACTATTCCAGTTCATGCTCACCACCGCCGGTTGGTTACTCCACTATTGCACCTACTAGAGCAGCCCCACCTCGGATTGTGAGCGCAATATCATCTCAAGAGTATGGTACATTGTCAACGTCCGTACCTACATCAGCTACATCTCTGCGAGGTAACAGTAAAGGTCTTGATGATATAACTTCACATGAGAATGAAGCATGCCTAGTTAACTTGAATGCATCATGTGTTGAGTTACCTGTTGATTTGAGCACACCACCTATTTTAGAGACTCTTGTTACTGTCATGAATGCGTCATGTGATCAAACAACTGAAATATCAACAATTTTGAGTGCACCCATTGAATTAACTGTTGATGCAAAAGAACCAATGTTTAATCATTTTGATATGAGCTCTAATCTTGATGATGATTCTGTGTCCAATGACTTATTGCATGTTTGCTTATTTAAGCATGTTGTAGCATGTAAATTTGATGCAAGTAAGGTTTATTCATCGAAGTTAGGATGGTTTAATGATGAACATTGCCAATCTTTTGAAGTGAATAAGAGCTTCACTTATATGTGCAAACTGAGTTGCAATATTTTCATGCCTTCTACTTCTTGTGATAATTTTTTGGCTTTAGATTTTATGAACAATGAAAGTTACACATGTATACATGTGACATATGTGCAAAAATCAAGGGAAGTTAAAATGGATGACATATACATATACAACATGTACACCTTGTCTCTTTTGTTAGCCACATTTCAGATTAAGCAATGCCGAGGACGGCTTTGTTTTCAAAAAGGGGAGGATGATGAGGACATGACTACCTTGGATACGACCAAAAATATTGCATACATGCATATTTGTCAGGTGATTTCTAATGCAAACTATTCAATAGTCTATTTATGTTATCCAGAACAAAAATACTTCACACACTTTTGTGTTTTGTCTAATTGCAGGCGTATGGGACATTTATACAATCCACATATGAAGATAAGGGAAAAGGAGATGTTTAGGTTGTGTTCAAAAAGTCCTCTCACGTCACTTTTGGGCCAAGAGAAGATAGAGTCCAAGTCTCTCACGTTCTGGATTCAGATTCGGACTGCACAGACATACCTGACTCAAAACGCCAACAACTTTTTCATACGGACTCCGAATTGGGTGATTCTTTTTTTGTTCGAAACTAGATTTCGTGCTCTTTCCATCCCAATTGGATTCACCTTCAAATTCGTCCGGAGCGTTGAGTTACGGACGAAACAATCTGACGTTGCAGCAGAATCCGAGTCAAACTACAAGCCCAAAGGTGTTGCATCATCTCCACTTGGGCCCATGAGCCTTGTACGACCTAGGGTTAGTTTTAGGCTGCCTTGGGACGTCCTCCCACCTCCTTGGCCGCCACCCCTTGCTCCTATATAAGTAGATCCATCTAGTAGCTTTTTTCTTAGGATTTGTTTAGTTAAAAGTTAGCCATTGCAACTTCGTGTACTTCGTTTGTGTCCAACGACCAGACCAAGACCGCTTACGTATCCCCACCTTTCTGAATACTTCATATATACTCGCAATATTCAGATTGCTTTTATCATATTCTTGCTTGTTCTTCGATTGCTTGCAGGAATAGACCTTCGTGGTCAGGTTGATTGTGCTCCGGCGTGGTCAATAACCTCTCGAAGTTGGTTTAGCGATTGCTAAGGCGCAACGTCGTGCACGTTTGTAGTCAGATCGTGAAAGTCATCTTCACCAAATCGATAGTTATCATCTCATCGAAAGATCGGGACACCCCGCCTCTATCGATGATGAGGACATGACTACCTTGGATACGACCAAAAATATTGCATACATGCATATTTGTCAGGTGATTTCTAATACAAACTATTCAATAGTCTATTTATGTTATCCAGAACAAAAATACTTCACACACTTTTGTGTTTTGTCTAATTGTAGGTGTATGGGACATTTGTACAATCCACATATGAAGATAAGGAAAAAGAAGATGTTTAGGTTGTGTTCAAAAAGTCCTCTCACGTCACTTTTGGGCCAAGAGAAGATAGAGTCCAAGTCTCCCACGTTCTAGATTCAGATTCGGACTGCACAGACATACCTGACTCAAAACGCCAACAACTTTTTCATACGGACTCCGAATTGGGTGATTCTTTTTTGTTCGAAACTAGATTTCGTGCTCTTTCCATCCCAACTGGATTCACCTTCAAATTCGTCTGGAGTGTTGAGTTACGGACGAAACAATCTGACGTTGCAGCAGAATCCGAGTCAAACTACAAGCCCAAAGGTGTTGCATCATCTCCACTTGGGCCCATGAGCCTTGTACGACCTAGGGTTAGTTTTAGGCTGCCTTGGGATGTCCTCCCACCTCCTTGGCCGCCACCCCTTGCTCCTATATAAGTAGATCCATCTAGTAGCTTTTTACTTGGGATTTGTTTAGTTAAAAGTTATGATAGAGGCAAAGGTGTCCCGTCTTTCGATGAGATGATGGATATCGCTTTGGTGGCAGTCGACTTTGACTATCCGACTACGAACGTGCGAGGACGTCGCGCCTTAGCAATCGCTAAACCAACTCCAAGAGGTTATTGACCACGCCGGAGCACGACCAACCTGACCACGAGGGTCTGTTTCCTGCGAGCAAACGAAGAACAAGCAAGAAACTGAGATTGCAATCTGGATATTGCGAATATATGATGAAAGCTTTATTGATCAAGGTGGGGTTCTGTGACGCCTTTGTCTGGTCGTTGAACACAAACGAAGTACGCGAAGTTGCAGCTATGGCGAACTTTTAATCTAAACAAAACCCAAAGTCTAAACGATGCCCTAAGGGCTGTATATATGGAGGAAGAGGGGGGAATTTCGTGGCCCTTGGTGGAGGGGTCCGAAATCAACCCTATCTCTTGTTTCCCCACACATACGGACTCTAAAAATAGCCGATACTTATGTATTTCGAAATTACATGGGCCTGGCCCAATAATAAGGTGACGCAGCACCTAAAATAGCCTCGGGATGAAATTTATGAAGTGGCATCTTGTATATTTCGTCCAGGGCTTCATGCACCCATTATGGTGGCTTCAAAGTCCTGAAATCATCACTTGTAACTCTGTTCTTGTTCCCCTTGAGCATGCCATCATCTCCATGCTTGTTCTTGCTCCAATGTTCATCCTTCTCCAAGCTAGGCCCTTCATTTGTAAGCAAAACAAATGTATCCAATTTAGGCAGCATCATATTCTCATGAACATTAGAATCATTACCAAGAAATGCAAATACCTGGTAATTTAGTTGGCGTGCACGAGCTCTAGTAATTGGTCCAGTATGTATAGCAGCAGGGGCTGTGGGTGTAACAATTGTATTGATGTCCTCATCATCCTCCCCTTCTTGAAATGAAGTCGTCCTCGACGGAAGTTCATCTTCCTCACCCAAATAAGGCTTCAAATCTGCAATGTTAAAAGTGGGACTAACCCCAAAATCTGCAGGTAGCTCAAGTTTATATGCATTATCATTTATTTTCTCTAACACCTTAAAGGGACCATCAGCACGTGGCATTAACTTTGATTTGCGCAAATCAGGAAATCTATCCTTACGCAAATGTAACCAAACAAGATCTCCAGGTGCAAACACAACATGTTTTCTACCTTATCTCCAGCAAGTTTATATTTAGCATTCATACGCTCAATGTTTTCCTTAGTTAACTCATGCATTTTTAAAATCAATTCAGCACGATGTTTAGCATCAAAATTAACCTTCTCCGAAGATGGAAGAGGCAACAAATCAATAGGTGCACGAGGTAGGAAACCATACACAACTTCAAAAGGGCACATCTTAGTAGTAGAATGCAATGAACGATTATAAGCAAATTCAATATGAGGCAAGCATTCCTCCCACATTTTCTTATTATTCTTCAAAACAGCCCTAAGCATAGTAGACAACGTTCTATTGACTACTTCAGTTTGTCCATCAGTTTGGGGGTGACAAGTAGTACTAAAAAGCAGTTTAGTCCCCAACTTAGCCCATAAACATCTCCAAAAGTGGCTAAGAAATTTAGTATCATGATCTGAAACAATAGTATTTGGCACACCATGCAAGCGAATAATTTCACGAAAGAACAAATCAGCAACATTAACAGCATCATCGCTTTTATGACATGGTATAAAGTGTGCCATTTTCGAGAATCTATCCACGACAACAAATATGCTATCCCTCCCCTTCTTTGTTCGAGGTAAACCTAAAACAAAGTCCATAGATATATCCTCCCAAGGAACACTAGGTACAGGCAAAGGCATATATAAACCATGAGGATTGAGTCGTGACTTAACTTTTTGAAATGTAGTGCAGCGAGCAATAAAACGCTCAACATCCCGTCTCATCTTTGGCCAAAAGAAATGTGTAGCAAGTACGTCCTCCGTCTTCTTCACGCCAAAGTATCCCATTAATCCTCCTCCATGCGCCTCCTGCAACAACAAAAGATGAACGGAGCTAACTGGAATGCATAGCTTGTTAGCACGAAATACAAATCCATCGTTAATGATGAGGACATGACTACCTTGGATATGACCAAAAATATTGCATATATGCATATTTGTCAGGTGATTTCTAGTGCAAACTATTCAATAATCTATTTATGTTATCCAGAACAAAAATACTTCACACACTTTTGTGTTTTGTCTAATTGCAGGTGTATGGGACATTTGTACAATCCACATATGAAGATAAGGAAGAAAGAGATGTTTATTTGCTGTCCAAAAAGTTCTCTCATGTCACTTTTGGCCCAAGAGAAGATAGAGTCCAAGTCTCTCACGTTCTGGATTCAGATTCGGACTGCACAGACATACCTGACTCAAAACGCACACAAGTTTTTCATACGGACTCCGAATTGGGTGATTCTTTTTTTGTTGGAAACTAGATTTCGTGCACTTTCCAACCCAATTGGAATCACCTTTAAATTCGTCCGGAGCGTTGAGTTGTGGACGAAACAATCTGATGCTGCAGCAGAATCCGAGTCAAACTACAAGTCCAAAGGTGTTACATCACCTCCACTTGGGCCCATCAGCCTTGTACGACCTAGGGTTAGTTTTAGGCTGCCTTGGGACGTCCTCCCACCTCCTTGGCCGCCACCCCTTGCTCCTATATAAGTAGATCCATCTAGTAGCTTTTTCCTGGGGATTTGTTTAGTTAAAAGTTAGCCATTGCAACTTCGTGTACTTCGTTTGTGTCCAACGACCAGACCAAGACCGCTTACGGATCCCCACCATTATCAATACCTCATATATATTTGCAATATTCAGATTGCTTTATCATATTCTTGCTCGTTCTTCGATTGCTTGCAGGAATAGACCTTCGTGGTCAGGCTCACCGTGCTTCCGGCATCGTCAGTAACCTCAGGAGATTGGTTTAGCGATTGCTAAGGCGCAACGTCGTGCACGTTTGTAGTCGGATTGTCAAAGTCGTCTCCACCAAATCGATAGTTACCATCTCATCGAAAGATCGGGACACCCCCGCCTCTATCAGTTAACAACAAACTTGTTCCACATTCTTCCTTCTTTACAATTCTGCATTACATCTTTAAAATCAGCATCATGCACATATTGATCTTTGATGGTCTCCAAACCAAATATTTTGAAGTCAAGTTGTGAAAGCATAGTATAGCGACGAGACAATGCATCAGCAATAACATTTTCTTTTCCCTTCTTGTGTTTAATGACATAAGGGAAAGTCTCAATGAATTCAACCCATTTAGCATGTCTAGGATTCAGTTTAGCTTGACTTTTAATATGTTTCAAAGATTCATGATCAGAATGTGATAGAGGCAACAGTGTCCCGTCTTTCGATGAGATGGTGGATTTCGCTTTGGTGGAAGTCGACTTTGACGATCCGACTACGAACGTGCGAGGACGTCGCGCCTTAGCAATCGCTAAACCAACTCCGAGAGGTTATTGACCACGCCGGAGCACGATCAACCTGACCACGAGGGTCTGTTTCCTGCGAGCAAACGAAGAACAAGCAAGAAACTGAGATTGCAATCTGGATATTGCGAATATAAGATGAAAGCTTTATTGATCAAGGTGGGGTTCTGTGACGCCTTTGTCTGGTCGTTGAACACAAACGAAGTACGCGAAGTTGCAGCTATGGCGAACTTTTAATCTAAACAAAACCCAAGGTCTAAACGATGCCCTAAGGGCTGTATATATGGAGGAAGAGGGGGTGGATTTCGTGGCCCTTGGTGGAGGGGTCCGAAATCAACCCTATCTCTTGTTTCCCCACACATAC
>NW_021186319.1:18831-21357 GCF_002162155.2 Triticum dicoccoides
CAATAATCAATTCAGAGATGCAAAGTTGAATAAACGCTCAACGACGGTACTGTGCTGGTCCTAGGCTAGACTGTGCTAGAGACGCGAGCCTAGAACACCAACAAAATCACGGCGCGGCACGTAAACAAGGGAAAAGCACACTCTGAATTTTTTTTCGCTCTTTTTTTTTTGCGCTCTTTTTTTTTGCGCTGTTTTTTTTTTGCGAAAAATCACTATAATGGCGAGTGTCTCAAAACTCTTCTTAGCTCAAACTGACAGGATGGGCACGAAATTTTTTCGACCAATTTTTTTTTTTTGACTGCCCGGACCCAAAAACTGGAAACGGGTCAAAAAAAACTTCCTATAATGGCACCTGTCTCAAAACACTCAGAAACACCTAAAAATAGGATAGCCAGAAATTTTTTCAAAAAATGCGTTTTCGAAAAATTTTGGGCCTAAACGGAGCGTGGCTACCCGACTCTTTTTTTTTCCGGAACCTACTCCGGCAAGGAAACACGAATCGGAATCTAGATGGATCCCGAAAACAACCCTAATAAGCAAGGAACTCGGATTGGTGGTGGATATATGGTGGTGGTATATGGCAGCGGTGGTGGTAGCGGTGGTAGTATATGGATATGGATTCGGAGCGGTGGTGGTAGATGGCAGGGGCAATGATGATGGTGCGGCGGCGGCGTGACAACTTATGATCAGAACTCGAAACTCTAAAAGACTAGACTCTAAGACCAGCAACTAGACACGACGATGCAACCGCAAATTCAACAAAGCAAAAACCCTAAAAAGATTATGTAAAGGCTCAGATTGGTTCGGATATGATGAACTAACCCTAATTTTTTTTGTGGCTTTTTCGTGGACTATAGGTATGAAGAACAGACTCGATCTAAACTACGAAAAACTGTAAAATCTCACCGAGCAACCTGGAAATCTGATACCACTTGATAGAGGCAACGGTGTCCCGTCTTTCGATGAGATGGTGGATTTCGCTTTGGTGGAAGTCGACTTTGACCATCCGACTACGAACGTGCGAGGACGTCGCGCCTTAGCAATCGCTAAACCAACTCCGAGAGGTTATTGACCACGCCGGAGCACGATCAACCTGACCACGAGGGTCTGTTTCCTGCGAGCAAACGAAGAACAAGCAAGAAACTGAGATTGCAATCTGGATATTGCGAATATAAGATGAAAGCTTTATTGATCAAGGTGGGGTTCTGTGACGCCTTTGTCTGGTCGTTGAACACAAACGAAGTACGCGAAGTTGCAGCTATGGCGAACTTTTAATCTAAACAAAACCCAAGGTCTAAACGATGCCCTAAGGGCTGTATATATGGAGGAAGAGGGGGTGTATTTCGTGGCCCTTGGTGGAGGGGTCCGAAATCAACCCTATCTCTTGTTTCCCCACACATACGGACTCTAAAAATAGCCTATACTTATGTATTTCGAAATTACATGGGCCTGGCCCAATAATAAGGTGACGCAGCACCTAAAATAGCCTCGGGACGAAATTTATGAAGTGGCATCTTGTATATTTCGTCCAAGGCTTCATGCACACATTATGGTGGCTTCAAAGTCCTGAAATCATCACTTGTAACTCCGTTCTTGTTCCCCTTGCGCATGCCATCATCTCCATGCTTGTTCTTGCTCCAATGTTCATCCTTCTCCAAGCTAGGCCCTTCATTTGTAAGCAAAACAAATGTATCCAATTTAGGCAGCATCATATTCTCATGAACATTAGAATCATTACCAAAAAACGAAAGTACCTGATAATTTAGTTGGCGTGCACGAGCTCTAGTAATTGGTCCAGTATGTATAGCAGCAGGGGCTGTGGGTGTAACAATTGTATTGATGTCCTCATCAGAATGTATAACAAATTCTTTGGGCCATAAATAATGTTGCCATGTTTCTAAAGTCCGAACAAGAGCACATAATTCTTTATCATAAGTAGAATAATTCAGACTAGGCCCACTCAATTTTTCAGAAAAGTATGCAACAGGTTTGCCATCTTGTAATAACACACCTCCTAATCCAATTCCACTACCATCACATTCAAGCTCAAAAGTCTTATTAAAATCAGGAAGTTGGAGTAAAGGAGCATGTGTCAACTTATCTTTCAATACCGTGAAGGCTTCTTCCTGTGCGGTACCTGATGAGGACATGACTACCTTGGATATGACCAAAAATATTGCATATATGCATATTTGTCAGGTGATTTCTAGTGCAAACTATTCAATAATCTATTTATGTTATCCAGAACAAAAATACTTCACACACTTTTGTGTTTTGTCTAATTGCAGGTGTATGGGACATTTGTACAATCCACATATGAAGATAAGGAAGAAAGAGATGTTTATTTGCTGTCCAAAAAGTTCTCTCACGTCACTTTTGGCCCAAGAGAAGATAGAGTCCAAGTCTCTCACGTTCTGGATTCAGATTCGGACTGCACAGACATACCTGACTCAAAACGCACACAAGTTTTTCATACGGACTCCGAATTGGGTGATTCTTTTTTTTGTTGGAAACTAGATTTCGTGC
>NW_021186320.1:0-1200 GCF_002162155.2 Triticum dicoccoides
AACCTCGTGGGATGACAAGGATGCGTACTACTTCAGAGTGGTACGTAATCCTGTCTTGGAAGTCATGTTGCTAGACAACAATGAACCTACGAGCTATGGAGAAGCGATGGTGGGCCCGGATTCCGATAAATGGCTCAAGGCCATAAAACCCGAGAGAGGATCCATGTATGAAAACAAAGTGTAGACTTTGGAAGAACTACTTGATGGTCGTAAGGCTGTTAGGTACATATGGATTTTGAAAGGAAGACAGACAATGATGGTAAGTGTCACCATTGAGAAAGCTCGACTTGTCGTTAAGATGTTTTTCGACAAGTTCAAGGAGTTGACTACGATGAGACTTTCTCACTCGTAGCGATGCTAAGAGTCTGTTGAAATTATATTAGCAATTACTGCATTATTTATGAAATCTTGCAGATAGGATGTCAAAACATTGTTTCCTTGACGATTCTTGAGGAAAGGTTGTATGTGATACAACCGGAAGGTTTTGTCTATCCTGAAATATGCTAATAAGTATGCAAAGCTCCAGCAATCCTTCTGAGGACTGGAGTGAGCATCTCGGAGTTGGAATGTATGCTTTGATGATGATCAAAGATTTTGGGTGTATACAAAGTTTATGAGAAACTTGTATTTCCAAAGAAGTGAGTGGGAGCACTATAGAATTTCTGATGAGTATATGTTGTTGACATATTAATGATCAGAAATGATGTAGAATTTC
This sequence comes from Triticum dicoccoides, assembly GCF_002162155.2. Classification (NCBI taxonomy): domain Eukaryota; kingdom Viridiplantae; phylum Streptophyta; class Magnoliopsida; order Poales; family Poaceae; genus Triticum; species Triticum dicoccoides. Next base: position 716 of record NW_021186320.1, read on the forward strand.
TGGAAAGCAAATAGGGTTATGTGGAAAGTGTTTTCAATGGAAAACCTGGATTAAGCTACTTGAACATTGAGCATCAAGATCTATAAGGATAGATCAAAACGCTTAATAGTACTTTCAAATGAGCACATGCCTTGACATGATCTTGAAGGTGTTCAAGATGGATCAGTCAAAGAAGGAGTTCTTGCCTGAGTTGTAAGGTATGAAGTTAAGACTTAAAGCTCGACCATGGCAGAATAGAGAGAAAGGAACGAAGGTCGTCCCCTATGCTTAAGACATAGGCTCTACAGTATGCTATGCTGTGTACCGCACCTGAAGTGTGCTTTACCATGAGTCAGTCAAGGGGTACAAGAGTGATCCAAGAATGGATCACAGGACAGCGGTCAAAGTTATCCTTAGTAACTAGTGGACTAAGGAATTTTCTCAATTATGGAGGTGGTAAAAGAGTTCGTCGTAAAGGGTTACGTCGATGCAAGCTTAACACCTAT
>NW_021186321.1:0-689 GCF_002162155.2 Triticum dicoccoides
AGTAACAGGGTCTTACTGACAGAATTGTACACCGAGGTGTTTACAAAAGTAGGAGAATATTACTGCTTAGATCTCATAGATCACAAGAAAGGTTAAACCAAACAATGGAAAGGAAGATATGATTATCGGATTTAACCAGATCAATGGAAAGGAAAAATGTGTTTAAACACATTTTCCAGGGGTATATCCTTCCCAAGGACAAGCAGATGATATCCATGACAGGATAGTAGGTAGAAAACCATTTTAGGTAAGGGAAGAAAAATTTCATGACATTACCCATACAACGGTGTTTGGATAATTGATAAAGAGAAATTTAGCATTGTGCTTCAAATGTTCTTGGTGATGAACGGAGTACCACAGACATGCTTCAGGTAGCAATGATATGGTGTTTCAATCAAGGGCCTGACTTCGGATACACCAATGATCCATCAGGAGTAACTTATAAAATAAGTCCTACCACTTCCTCCAGGAGGAATGGTTATCCTTGCAAAAGAAATCATAATGATAGGTCCTCCAGCCGGGGGGGGGGGGGTGCTAGGCATGACATCATGTTACCGGGTCATCAAAGGATCAATATCATAACTCTTGGAAAGTTGTCCTAACCATCATATCTGACGGAGATTCAGGTATGATTGGTGTCAGGATACCTCAGGCTCAGGATGCCTGAGAAGAAAGGTGCAACACCAATT
>NW_021186322.1:0-1363 GCF_002162155.2 Triticum dicoccoides
GACTACAAACGTGCACGACGTTGCGCCTTAGCAATCGCTAAACCAATCTCCTGAGGTTATTGACCACGCCGGAGCACGATCAACCTGACCACGAAGGTCTATTCCTGCAAGCAATCGAAGAACGAGCAAGAATATGATAAAAGCAATCTGAATATTGCGAATATATATGAAGTATTGATAAAGGTGGGGATCCGTAAGCGGTCTTGGTCTGGTCGTTGGACACAAACGAAGTACACGAAGTTGCAATGGCTAACTTTTAACTAAAAAAATCCCAAGGAAAAGCTACTAGATGGATCTACTTATATAAGAGCAAGGGGTGGCGGCCAAGGAGGTGGGAGGACGTCCCAAGGCATCCTAAAACTAAATCTAGGTCGTACAAGGCCAATGGGCCCAAGTGGAGGTGATGTAACACCTTTGGACTTGTAGTTTGACTCGGATTCTGCTGCAGCATCAGATTGTTTCGTCCACAACTCAACGCTCCGGACGAATTTGAAGGTGATTCCAATTGGGTTGGAAAGTGCACGAAATATAGTTTCCAACAAAAAAAGAATCACCCAATTCGGAGTCCGTATGAAAAACTTGTGTGCGTTTTGAGTCAGGTGTGTCTGTGCAGTCCGAATCTGAATCCAGAACGTGAGAGACTTAGACTCTATCTTCTCTTGGGCCAAAAGTGACGTGAAAGAACTTTTTGGACAGAAAATAAACATCTCTTTCTTCCTTATCTTCATATGTGGATTGTACAAATGTCCCATACACCTGCAATTAGACAAAACACAAAAGTGTGTGAAGTATTTTTGTTCTGGATAACATAAATAGATTATTGAATAGTTTGCACTAGAAATCACCTGACAAATATGCATATATGCAATATTTTTGGTCATATCCAAGGTAGTCATGTCCTCAACATCCTCCCCTTCTTGAAAATAAAGCCGTCCTCGGCGTTGCTTAATCTGAAATGTGGCTAACAAAAGAGACAAGGTGTACATGTTGTATATGTATATGTCATCCATTTTTACTTCCCTTGATTTTTGCATATATGACACATGAATAGATGAGTAACTTGCATAGTTCATAAAATCTAAAGCCAAAAAATTAGCACAAGAAGTAGAAGGCATGAAAATATTGCAACTCAGTTTGCACATATAAGTGAAGCTCTTATTTATTTCAAAAGATTGACAATGTTCATCATTAAACCATCCCAACATTGGTGAATAAACCTTACTTGCATCAAATTTACATGCTACAACATGCTTAAATAAGCAAACATGCAATAAGTCATTCAACACAGAATCATCACCAAGATTAGAGGTCATATCAAAATGATTATACATTGGTTCTTTTGCATCAATAGTTAATTCAATGG
>NW_021186323.1:0-1141 GCF_002162155.2 Triticum dicoccoides
TTGCATGTTTGCTTATTTAAGCATGTTGTAGCATGTAAATTTGATGCAAGTAAGGTTTATTCACCAATGTTGGGATGGTTTAATGATGAACATTGTCAATCTTTTGAAATGAATAAGAGCTTCACTTATATGTGCAAACTGAGTTGCAATATTTTCATGCCTTCTACTTCTTGTGCTAATTTTTTGGCTTTAGATTTTATGAACTATGCAAGTTACTCATCTATTCATGTGTCATATATGCAAAAATCAAGGGAAGTAAAAATGGATGACATATACATATACAACATCTACACCTTGTCTCTTTTGTTAGCCACATTTCAGATTAAGCAACGCCGAGGACGGCTTTATTTTCAAGAAGGGGAGGATGATGAGGACATGACTACCTTGGATATGACCAAAAATATTGCATATATGCATATTTGTCAGGTGATTTCTAGTGCAAACTATTCAATAATCTATTTATGTTATCCAGAACAAAAATACTTCACACACTTTTGTGTTTTGTCTAATTGCAGGTGTATGGGACATTTGTACAATCCACATATGAAGATAAGGAAGAAAGAGATGTTTATTTGCTGTCCAAAAAGTTCTCTCACGTCACTTTTGGCCCAAGAGAAGATAGAGTCCAAGTCTCTCACGTTTTGGATTTAGATTCGGACTGCACAGACATACCTGACTCAAAACGCACACAAGTTTTTCATACGGACTCCGAATTGGGTGATTCTTTTTTTGTTGGAAACTAGATTTCGTGCACTTTCCAAGCCAACTGGAATCACCTTCAAATTCGTCCGGAGCGTTGAGTTGTGGACGAAACAATCTGATGCTGCAGCAGAATCCGAGTCAAACTACAAGTCCAAAGGTGTTACATCACCTCCACATGGGCCCATTGGCCTTGTACGACCTAGATTTAGTTTTAGGCTGCCTTGGGACGTCCTCCCACCTCCTTGGCCGCCACCTCTTGCTCCTATATAAGTAGATCCATCTAGTAACTTTTCCTTGGGATTTGTTTAGTTAAAAGTTAGCCAACGCAACTTCGTGTACTTCGTTTGTGTCCAACGACCAGACCAAGACCGCTTTCGGATCCCCACCATTATCAATACTTCATACATATTTGCAATATTCAGATTGCTTTTATCATATT
>NW_021186324.1:0-689 GCF_002162155.2 Triticum dicoccoides
TTTTTTTGCGCTGCTTTTTTTTTTTGCGAAAAATCACTATAATGGCGAGTGTCTCAAAACTCTTCTTAGCTCAAACTGACAGGATGGGCACGAAATTTTTTTGACCAAATTTTTTTTTTGACTGTCCGGACCCAAAAACTGGAAACGGGTCAAAAAAAACTTCCTATAATGGCACCTGTCTCAAAACACTCAGAAACACCTAAAAATAGGATAGCCAGAAATTTTTTCGAAAAATGCGTTTTCGAAAAATTTTGGGCCTAAACGGAGCGTGGCTACCCGACTCCGGCAAGGAAACACGAATCGGAAACTAGATGGATCTCGAAAACAAACCTAATATGACAAGAACTCGGATTGGTGGTGGATATATGGTGGTAGATGGCAGCGGTGGTGGTATATGACAGCTGTGGTGGTATATGGATACGGATTCGAAGCGGTGGCGGATAAGCGGTGGTGGTAGATGGCAGGGGTGATGATGATGGTGCGGCGGCGGCGTGACAACTTATGACCAGAACTCGAAACTCTAAAAGACTAGACTCTAAGACCAGCAACTAGACACGACGATGCAACCGCAAATTCAACAAAGCAAAACCCTAAAAAGATTATGCAAAGGCTCAGATTGGTTCGGATATGATGAACTAACCCTAATTTTTTTTGTGGCTTTTTCGTGGACTGTAGGTATGAAGAACAGA
>NW_021186325.1:0-4173 GCF_002162155.2 Triticum dicoccoides
CCCAAGTTACTGGGAACCGGAGAAGTCCACACATCGCTATGAATCAACTAAAAAGGAAAAGAAGCAATGGTGGTGGAATTAGTAAACGGCAGGCGAACATGTTTGCCGACTCGACAGGCATGACAAGTGTGAACCTCGATCTTATTGCAACTGAAACTGAAACTCCTAAGAATATGACGAAGTATGACGGGGTTGGGATGACCCAAGCGAGCATGCCAGAGATCGACGCCAGCGGAGAGAGCAACCGGTGCGATGGTGGTGGATGAAGGCGAGTGCACCGGATAGAGTTCGTCGGGGCTGTCACAATGGTGAAGTACCATCCTGGTTCGAGCGTCTTTGACACAAAAACCAAGCTCGTCAAATTCAACGGTAACAAAATTTTCACGAGTGAAACAACGAACGGAAATAAGATTCTTAATAAGATGAGGTGACACAAGTATGTTAGACAAAGATAATGGAGTAGAAGTAGAAGGAAAAGAAGTGTGCCCAACATGTGTGATAGGAAGTGTGGAACCGTCGCCGACAATGATGCGGTGGTCGGTGGAGACAGGAGTGAAGGAGGCAAGGTTATCAAGATGAGCAAACACGTGAGCCGTAGCACCGGTGTCCATGTATCAATCACCACCTCTAGTGTAGTTGTTCGGCATAGGAGCGGCATGCAGTCCGGTGAGGAGCACCGGGTCCCAGGGCGCCGGCGGCAGGGTCGGCGAGGGGGACGAAGATGCCATCAGGAGGCCATAGCCGCCGCTGAACGACGGCTGTGGGTACGCTCCATACAGCCCCAGCTGCAACTGCGGTGCCGGGTAGGCCGGATGGCCTGCCGGAAAAACCTGCGGGCCCGCAGACAGATGCTGTAGGTGCTGGGCGTTGTCTGGCTGCTGCCCAGTGGGCGAGTGCTGGCCCGCTGACGACCCCCACCAGTACCCGGGAGACTCGTTGATACGTTCATTTTGCATCATGCTTTTATATCAATATTTATTGCATTATGGGCTGTTATTACACGTTATGTCACAATACTTATGGCTATTCTCTCTTATTTTACAAGGTTTACCATGAAGAGGGAGAATGCCGGCAGCTGGGATTCTGGCCGGAAAAGGAGCAAATATTGGAAACCTATTCTGCACAGCTCCAAAAATCCTGAAACTCCATGGAAGTTATTTTTGGAATTAATAAGAATTATTGAGCGAAGAAAATACCAGAGGGGCCCCACACCCTGGCCAGGAGAGTGGGGCCGTGCCCCCCCCCTACTGGGCGCGCCCCCTGTCTCCTGGGCCCCCTGGTGGCCCTCCGTTGCCCATCTTCTGCTATATGAAGGCTTTTACCCTGGAAAAAAAATCAAAAGCAAGCTGACGGGACGAAACTCCGCCGCCACGAGGCGGAACCTTGGCGGAACCAATCTAGGGCTCCGACGGAGCTGTTCTGCCGGAAAAACTTCCCTCCGGGAGGGGGAAATCATCACCATCGTCATCACCAATGATCCTCTCATCGGGAGGGGGTCAATCTCCATCAACATCTTCACCAGCACCATCTCCTCTCAAAACCCTAGTTCATCTCTTGTATCCAATCTTGTATCAAAACCACAAATTGGTACCTGTGGGTTGCTAGTAGTGTTGATTACTCCTTGTAGTTGATGCTAGTTCGTTTACTTGGTGGAAGATCATATGTTTAGATCCTTAATGCATATTAATACTCCTCTGATCATGAACATGAATATGCTTTGTGAGTAGTTACATTTGTTCCTGAGGACATGAGTGAAGTCTTGCTATTAGTACTCATGTGAATTTGGTATTCGTTCGATATTTTGATGAGATGTATGTTGTCTCTCCTTTAGCGGTGTTATGTGAACGTCGACTACATGACACTTCACCATTATTTGGGCCTAGAGGAAGGCATTGGGAAGTAATAAGTAGATGATGGGTTGCTAGAGTGACAGAAGCTTAAACCCTAGTTTATGCGTTGCTTCGTAAGGGGCTGATTTGGATCCACTAGTTTCATGCTATGGTTAGGTTTACCTTAATACTTCTTTTGTAGTTGTGGATGCTTGCAAGAGGGGTAAATCATAAGTGGTATGCTTGTCCAAGGAAGGGCAGTACCCAAGAACCGGTCCACCCACATATCAAATTATCAAAGTACCGAACGCGAATCATATGAGCGTGATGAAAACTAGCTTGATGATAATTCTCATGTGTCCTCGGGAGCGCTTTTCTCATTATAAGAAATTGTCCAGGCTTGTCCTTTGCTACAAAAAGGATTGGGCCACCTTGCTGCACTTTATTTACTTTCTTTACTTGTTACCCGTTATAAATTATCTTATCACAAAACTATCTGTTACCTACAATTTCAGTGCTTGCAGAGAATACCTTACTGAAAACCGCTTGTCATTTCCTTCTGCTCCTCGTTGTGTTCGACACTCTTACTTATCAAAAGGACTATGATAGATCCCCTATACTTGTGGGTCATCAAGACACTTTTCTGGCGCCGTTGCCGGGGAGTGAAGCACCTTTGGTGAGTGGAACTTGGTAAGGAAACATTTATATAGTGTGCTGAAATTTTCTGTCACTTGTTACTATGGAAACTAATCCTTTGAGGGGCTTGTTCAGGGTATCTTCACCCCGACCAGTAGAGCAAAGAGTTGCTCCTCAACCTACTGAATCTACTGAAAATATTTACTTTGAGATTCCTTCGGGTATGATAGCGAAACTGCTAGCTAATCCCTTTGCAGGAGATGGAACATTGCATCCCGATTTACACCTTATATTTGTGGATGAAGTTTGTGGATTATTTAAGCTTGCAGGTATTCCCGATGATGTTGTTAAGAGGAAGGTATTCCCTTTATCTTTGAAGGGAGATGCATTGACATGGTATATGCTATGTGATGATACGGGATCTTGGAACTATAAACGATTGAAGTTGGGATTTCACCAGAAGTTCTATCCTATGCATCTTGTTCATCGTGATCGTAATTACATATATAATTTTTGGCCTCGCGAAGGAGAAAGCATCGCTCAAGCTTGGGGGAGGCTTAAGTCAATGTTATATTCATGCCCCAATCATGAGCTCTCAAGAGATATGATTATTCAAAAAAATTATGCTCGGCTTTCTCTCAATGATCGCACCATGCTTGATACTTCCTGTACTGGTTCTTATATGCGGAAGACTACTGAATTCAAGTGGGATTTATTGGAAAGAATTAAACGCAACTCTGAAGATTGGGGTTCCGACGATTGTAAGGAGTCAGGTATGACACCTAGGCTTGATTGTGTTAAACTTTTATGAATACCGATGCTTTTTGTGGATTTAGCGCTAAATATGGACTTGACTCTGAGATAGTAGCTTCTTTCTGTGAATCTTTTGCTACTCACATTGATCTCCCTAAGGAAAAGTGGTTTAAATATAATCCTCCCACTGAAGTAAAGGTAGTTGCACCTATTACAGTTGAATAAAATACTATCACTTATAATGATCCTATTGTTCCTACTACTTATGTTGAGAAACCACCTTTCCCTGTTAGGATAAAGGATCATGCTAAAGCTTCAACTGTTGTTCGTAAGAGTAATACTAGAACATATACACCCCCTGAGCAAATCAAAGTTGAACCTAGTATTGCTATGGTTAAAGATCTCTTGGATGATAATATAGATGGGCATGTTATTTACTTCTGCGGTGAAACTGCTAATATTGCTAGACCCAATGCTAAGATACATAGACCTGTTGTAGGCATGCCTGTTATTTCTGTTAAAATAGGAGATCATTGTTATCATGGCTTATGTGATATGGGTCCTAGTGCTAGTGCAATACCCTTTTCCTTATATAAAGAAATTATGCATGATATTGTACCCGCCGAGTTAGAAGGTATTGATGTTACTATTAAGCTTGCCAATAGGGATACTATTAAGCCAGTTGGGATTGTTAGAGATGTTGAAGTCTTGTGTGGGAAAGTTAAATATCCTACTGTTTTTCTTGTTCTTGGTTCCCCACAAGATGACTTTTGTCCCATTATATTTGGTAGACCCTTCTTGAATACTGTTAATGTTAGGATTGATTGCGAAAAGGATATTGTTACAATTGGCTTAGGGGATATGTCTCATGAGTTTAATTTTGCTAAGTTTCGTAGACAACCCCGTGATAAAGAATCACCTAGTAAGGATGAAATTATTGGTCTTGCTTCTATTG
>NW_021186326.1:0-2211 GCF_002162155.2 Triticum dicoccoides
GGAATTGAACACAGGACCTCCTGTCTAGATCTTCGACGTAACTAATTAAGCGAATGAGCAAACTAAAGGAAGGATTGCGTCCTTTTCTTGGTTTCGTTTAGTCCTTTTCGTTTGGTCAATCTGGGTTAGGTACTTCTATGTTGATTTCTATATTGAATGGAAGGATCCATAGGCTTCAATGTGTTGGGGCTACTAAATTAAAAAAGGACTTATCCTACTATTAAAGGGAATAGGTATTCTTGGTTTGGTTTAGTCCTTTTCGTTTGGTCAATATGGGCCAGGTACTTCTATGTTGATGGGCCTTTTATGGGCTTTCATAGAGACCGCGGAAAATAATTGGGTCAAAATACATCAACATTGTGGGAATTGAACACAGGACCTCCTGTCTAGATCTTCGATGTAACTAATTAAGCGAATGAGCAAACTAAAGGAAGGATTGCGTCCTTTTCTTGGTTTGGTTTAGTCCTTTTCGTTTGGTCGATCTGGGCCATGTACTTCTATGTTGATTTCTATATTGAAAGGAAGGATCCTTAGGCTTCAATGTGTTGGGGCTACTAAATTAAAAAAGGAATTATCCTACTATTAAAGGGAATAGGTATTCTTGGTTTGGTTTAGTCCTTTTCGTTTGGGAAATCTGGGCCAGGTACTTCTATGTTGATGGGCCTTTTATGGCTTTCATAGAGACCGCGAAAAATAATTGGGTCAAAATAAATCAACATTGCGGGAATTGAACACAGGACCTCCTGTCTAGATCTTCGACGTAACTAATTAAGAGAATGAGCAAACTAAAGGAAGGATTGCGTCCTTTTCTTGGTTTGGTTTAGTCCTTTTCATTTGGTCGATCTGGGCCAGGTGCTTCTATGTTGATTTGTATATTGAAAGGAAGGATCCATAGGCTTCAATGTGTTGGGGCTACTAAATTAAAAAAGGAATTATCCTACTTTTAAAGGGAATAGGTATTCTTGGTTTGGTTTAGTCCTTTTCGTTGGGTCAATCTGGGCCAGGTACTTCTATGTTGATGGGACTTTTATGGGCTTTCATAGAGACCGCGAAAAATAATTGGGTCAAAATAAATCTACATTGTGGGAATTGAACACAGGACCTCCTGTCTAGATCTTCGATGTAACTAATTAAGCGAATGAGCAAACTAAAGGAAGGATTGCGTCCTTTTCTTGGTTTGGTTTAGACCTTTTCGTTTGGTCGATCTGGGTTAGGTACTTCTATGTTGATTTCTATATTGAATGGAAGGATCCATAGGCTTCAATGTGTTGGGGCTACTAAATTAAAAAAGGAATTATCCTACTATTAAAGGGAATAGGTATTCTTGGTTTGGTTTAGTCCTTTTCGTTTGGTCAATCTGGGCCAGGTACTTCTATGTTGATGGGCCTTTTATGGGCTTTCATAGAGACCGCGAAAAATAATGGGGTCAAAATAAATCAACATTGTGGGAATTGAACACAGGACCTCCTGTCTAGATCTTCGATGTAACTAATTAAGCGAATGAGCAAACTAAAGGAAGGATTGCGTCCTTTTCTTGGTTTGGTTTAGTCCTTTTCGTTTGGTCAATCTGGGCCAGGTACTTCTATGTTGATTTCTATATTGAATGGAAGGATCCATAGGCTTCAATGTGTTGGGGCTACTAAATTAAAAAAGGAATTATCCTACTATTAAAGGGAATAGGTATTCTTGGTTTGTTTAGTCCTTTTCGTTTGGTCAATATGGGCCAGGTACTTCTATGTTGATGGGCCTTTTATGGGCTTTCATAGAGACCGCGAAAAATAATTGGGTCAAAATAAATCAACATTGTGGGAATTGAACACATGACCTCTTGTCTAGATCTTCGATGTAACTAATTAAGTGAATGAGCAAACTAAAGGAACGATTGCGTCCTTTTCTTGGTTTGGTTTAGTCCTTTTCGTTTGGTCGATCTGGGCCAGGTAGTTCTATGTTGATTTCTATATTGAAAGGAAGGATCCATAGGCTTCAATGTGTTGGGGCTACTAAATTAAAAAAGGAATCATCCTAGTATTAAAGGGAATAGGTATTCTTGGTTTGGTTTAGTCCTTTTCATTGGGTCAATCTGGGCTAGGTACTTCTATGTTGATGGGCCTTTTATGGGCTTTCATAGAGACCGCGAAAAATAATTGGGTCAAAATAAATCTACATTGTGGGAATTGAACACAGGACCTCCTGTCTAGATCTTCGATGTAA
>NW_021186327.1:0-867 GCF_002162155.2 Triticum dicoccoides
GCACTGTCGTGTGATGCGCCATTAGTATGAATATTAGGTTTTTTTTTATTTTTTTATTTTCTGTTTTTTGCACAGGTTACAAAATGTATAATTTGACAAAATATAGACAGCACACATCAACAATAGATTCATCAAATACAATAGAAGATTAGTCTTTGAATACAATTCATCATATTAGTCTCCGAATACAATTCATCATATTAGTCTCCGAATTAAAAAGACCGAACAAAGATAGAACATTATATTACAAGTCTCGAGACCGCGAGTAGCGAGTTTGTCTTCGCATTACAAGTCGATATCGATCATCTAAACTACCATCACATAGAAGAGAGCTGCGGTCATCACGATGAGCATCATCACAATGAAACTCGTCTTCATCCGGTTCCTCCAACGCTCCCTCCCCTCTCCCGCTAGATAGCGGGCGTATCTAGATTCGGCCTCGGCCCTAGTGGTGTACCCTTTGTAATTGTTACCGCTGAATCGGTGAACCTGTCTCCGACACTCCTCCCAGTCATCGTAGACTCCGGGAACCTTACCCTTGTACACGACATACGTCGGCATCGCTATGCACTAGCCAAACAAAACGTTAGTACCAATTCACAGACAATACATAAGCAATATATAATTATGCAACAGAACGATCGGAAGAGAAAAGCAAGACATTAATAGCATCGATTACATCTAAGTTGAACGACTCTCGAAACCAAAGAGACATACTACAAGTTCATTAAAGTTTAATTACAACATGAGCCAATCGATGTTTCAGAACTAGACAACTCGACTCAAGGGACCGGAGCGTGGATGAAGCCGCCGTCTATCGTGGGAGTCATGAAAGAACGGGCGTTGTCATCCTGCATTTGTAGCATT
>NW_021186328.1:0-1239 GCF_002162155.2 Triticum dicoccoides
GAGCTACTAGAATTCCCACCTATGAAATTCCCGAACCTTTCCGGTTATGCAATCAGGTGTTGGGGATACAGGGGAAGCACAATATCTCACCCAAACTAGCAAATCCTACATCCAGCTGTATCCATCCTTCAACACATAACCAAGAAAACTTCGGAAACCATCTACCTCAACCTTCGAAAAGCATCCGTTATACAAGTTATGGCGATACTCCCGAACTCCCGCCCCAGTACTGGGTGGCGTCGAGGTTATCTCACCAACGAACTGCATAAAAGAGATTTTTGATGTCGGCGAACATATCTCAAGTATACCAGAATTGCAACGATAAAATTGTGACGACAACACCTCGGAGCTCAACTCCCCGGGACACTGCCACAACCCCTAAAGACAGGAGGCACCAAGAACAATGTTCTCGTCACAAAACCATCGGAACAAAACCAAGATACTCGCGTGATCCTAAAATTTTTTTAGTGAAATTTGAGAAGATAAGAGTCAAAACTCTACGTCAGGATGCCTTACCAGAGCGATGAGGAGACTGGGAAGTAAAAGAATTCCTAAGCTCTCCGATATATAATTCCTAAGGACTCAAAACATTTTTCTAGACACAACTCGGCTGCTAAAAACGATCAAGCAATGGGGCACCTAAGGTCGGGGAAGGCTCTGATTACCAACTTGTAACGCCCTCGATGCGGCTATAGCTCCCACGTGTCGAGGCACGACTTAGAGGCATAACCGCATTGAAAGCAATGTCGCAAGTCAGGCAATCATTACAACATCCCATGTAATATATATAATAAAAGGGGAGGATAACATAGTTGGCTTACATTCGCCACGTCACTTCAGAGTACATAAATAACATCCATCAAACAAACACTCATGGCCCGACTACGGCGCCAAAATAGAAAAGACCCCCAACATGCGACAAGGTCCTGAATCGATAACCCCAACTAGGCACCACTACTGATCATCTGGAAAGGACACGTAGTAACGCTGAGAGTCCTCGTCGAACTCCCACCTGAGCTCGTAATCGTCAACTGGAGCAGTATCACCTGGACCTGCATCTGGAGTTGTAGTATCTGTGAGCCACAGGGACTCAGCAATCTCACACCCACGCGATCAAAACTATTTAAGCTCATAGGAATGGATAAGGCAATATATATGTGGAGCTGCAGCAAGCGACTAGCATATGTGGTGGCTAACTTATACGCAAAAGAGAGCGAGAAGAGAAGGCGAAGCACGAGC
>NW_021186329.1:0-537 GCF_002162155.2 Triticum dicoccoides
TTGTGACGCCCGGGTAATTAAGCTACAGTGATCCTCTGCTAATGGTGCCACGTCACCTCGTTTATAGTTGCTAATCTCGAGTTAGTTCGAAACCAATTCAAATTCAAATTCAAAAATAGGCAAACAATAAAAGTTTTCAAATATTAAAACTAAAATGTTCGGAGTGAACCAAATAATACATAGGTAATTATGGATTTTTATAAAATGTTTAAAGGCTCTAAACTAATTAAAATAGCAACTATGACAATTAATTAAATGCCTTTTAAAAATAATAATAATGCAAACTGTTTTAATTAGGTGTCAAACTTTTGGGGCAGTAGAATAGATTATAACATTAAATTAGGAGTTGTAATTATATTTTATAAAACAGAAATTAAAAGAAAATAGAAAAAGAAAAAAATAACAGAACTAACACACACACAAAAAAAAGGAAAGAGAAAGCCCCCCCGGGCCGTGGCCCAACTGGGCCAACCCAACCGGCCCAGCCGGCCACCCCACCAGGCCGGCCCAAACCCCACCCCTTATCCACTCCCCTCA
>NW_021186330.1:0-934 GCF_002162155.2 Triticum dicoccoides
ACGTAAAACTTCGTTCATTAATCTCATGAAAGTACTAGGTGCATTAGTTAACCCAAAAGGCATGACTAACCACTCATATAATCCAAACTTAGTTTTAAATGCTGTTTTCCATTCATCTCCCAATTTCATACGAATTTGATGGTAGCCACTACGCAAATCAACTTTGGAGAATATTGTAGAGCCACTCAATTCATCAAGCATATCATCTAGCCTAGGAATAGGATGACGATAACGAATAGTAATATTATTAATGCCTCTACAATCAACACACATACGTGATGTACCATCCTTTTTCGGCACTAGAATAATAGGAACAGCACAAGGACTAAGGGATTCGCGTATATAACCTTTGTCGAGAAGCTCTTGTACTTGACGCATAATCTCCTTCGTCTCCTCTGGATTGGTACGGTATGGTGCAAGGTTTGGCAGTGAAGCACCGGGAATTAAGTCAATCTGATGCTCAATGCCTCGAATAGGCGGTAATCCCGGTGGCACGTCTTGTGGAAAAACGTCAGTGAACTCCTGCAAAATGTTAGTGACAGCAGGAGGCAAAGAGGAAGGCACGTCCTCGAATGAAAATAATGCCTCTTTGCACACAAAAGCATAGCAAACAGATTTGCTGAAATCTAGCTCATCAATATCAGATTTGGTGGCAAATAAACATGCACTTTTCAATTTAATTTCAGAAGCAACACTAGATGGTTTATTATTAGGCTTCATTTGTTGCTCAAATTCTTTTGCCACAATCTGATTTTCACTCTTATTCTTCTCCTGTTTTGCTTTATTAGCTCTATTAATATCATCTTTCAAAATGGAATCAGGAGTCATAGGAAGCAAAGTAATATTTTTATCCTTATGAACAAGAGTATAGTGATTGTTTCTACCATGGTGTACAGAATTTTTATCAAATTGCCATGGTCTACCAAGTAATAAG
>NW_021186331.1:0-1312 GCF_002162155.2 Triticum dicoccoides
ACACATTATCTTTTCCTTATCAAATGGAGTCCAAACCACTGTGCGAGGCGACCAAATCAGGCCCCAGCATTGCAACCCTACCACCATGGCAAGGAGGACAACAAGACCTTCAAACAAGATGGTCATCAGCCCAGCATTTCAACACTACCACCATGGCAAGGAGGACAACAAGACCTTACAAACAAGATGGTCATCAGCCGAGGCCACCGTCATGGCATGAACGCCGATATAACTCCGCCGCCACCCGATGGCCAATATCAAACCTTACCAAATCTGGCACCATATGCATAGGCGGGTTATAGCAAAGTGGGTACTCAAAGAGAAACAAATCCATCATGTGACCAACAATAATTTTGGCAGTCTACACATCAAAAGATATCTACTACAACAGGCCGGACTTCCTTTGACTGCATCTTTAACAGACAATATTATGAGACAAAAATGCGCATGTCCTAATCCTCAGCAATGTTACATGCCAAACACTACATTGGTTCATCCCACAAGATCTAAAAGAAAAACAGTAATATGCATATATTTCTCCAAAAATATATGCATCCCAGGAGCCAAGATCAAAAGAAAGTTTGACACCCTTCAACTATATCAAGGGGAAATATTACATTACACTACAATACTTCTGTTTCAAGTCAAGTACTACCCATGCAAAAGATTGCAGCAAGGAAGAGGATCCACTCTTCACTCGTGCCTGTGATCACTAAGTAGGGATGTCCCCCTACTTTTCCTTGACATTCCAGATCGTCACACCACGTAGCCAGCCACTTCAGCTTGACAAGCACCAGGACACTCCGACGAGAGTTGTGGGTCGCCAAGACCAACCTCTTCATACATCACGATGAGTTGCTGCAAAACATCCCAGACAACGAGGAAGATTAAATAAGGAATGCGTCGAAAACATTCAAGAGAAATGCATAGTTCCACATGATGTACCATTATTTTTGTAGTAACTAGGAAAAATCACCGTTTCAAACATATAATCAGTTTTGACATGCCATTCAACACGCTTCAACTTTTCTTTTACAGCTAACCAAATACCCAAGCTGAGAATCAGATAGAGCCAAAGGCATTTTATGTACATCAACACAAGTCATTCATACATGAGACATTTATAGCGAGCTTCTTTAGGGAAAATATGCATATACCTATGTAAAAGGACCTGACAGAACAACAAAATGAAGAAGCTACAGTTTTTTAGTGCAGTGTTGACAGTACAAGTAAAAATATGTGTTTCTTTCATATCAAGTTCTACACCGTAGACAGCAGCATGCCAAGATCCTAAATAAGTACCAAACCCCAA
>NW_021186332.1:0-6933 GCF_002162155.2 Triticum dicoccoides
GAAAGAGCTACACCGTCTTGAAATACACTCCGAGGGGAAGAAAGCGTCTCGTGCCAGGGGAGAATCTGAGAATAATTCAACGCACAAGATTAGTCCGCAAACATGTTGTCATCAATCACCAAAACTACCTTGAGAGAGATATGCCGTAACAATCTCCCCCTTTTTGGTGTATTGATGACAACAAGGGATTTGCGCAAGGAAAAGAATTAAAACGAATAAAACTAAGAACTACAAAATATAGACGGGCTCCCCCCAAATGTGTGCACCAAGATAAGGCACGACACACACATTCGGATCAACACTCCCCCTATATTTTATAGTCCAACAACACTAAGCACAAGATATATGAGAGAAGAGAATAAACAGGACAAGCATGCATCTCAATATAAACTACAGTACTCTGAAGTGACATAAGTAATAAGGTAGCGATAGGGAGTATGTCTTACACCATATGACTAGGACTTAGGTCTCACACCAAACCAAACCAAAGAAGGAAGACACAAGAAAACACAAGATGACTCAAAGCACGACACAAGAAGCAAATCCCTACACTCTCTCCCCCTTTGGCAGCGAGACACCAAAAAGGGCATAGAGTGTCACTACGACTCCAGGTGATGGGAGGGGAAGGTCTCGAACATCACATCTCTGCATCTTCATCGTGGGTCGAAAACTGCTCGGCATCGGAGTCGATCCAGTGGAAATTCTGATGAATCCAGTCCTCCTCTTTAGTGATCTGACCCTCAGACCCACTGACAACAGTTGCTCCCATCTGACGCATGAGCTCCTTGTGGCGCGTCCTGGCATGCTTCTCCGCCACATGAGTCATGTACTGACCATGAGACTCCATGCAGAAAAGCTTCTTCATCTTGCACTTAAGCTTCTGTGCCCACGACGGTTCTGCACTAGAGGGGCCAAAGTTCTCCTCATGATCATCAGTAGCAGCCTCACCCTCGGTCCCCATGGCAGCAGCAGCAGCAGACGGACCCCCTGTGGCAGCAGTAGCAGATGGACCCCCTGTGTGAGGCGCTGTCCAGTTGTCCTTCTTCCTCAGACGCTTGATCTCATGAGACACCAAGTCTCCAGTCTCTAGCAGCACTCTGGGATAAGTTTGTGCCCAGGCCCTCTCAATGAGCCTCATGATGAATGGACCATAGATAGGACACTTGCGCTCAGACACGACAGATAGAAGTTCAGACCACATGACATGAGAGATATCCAGGCTCTCTCTAGTGCTTGCTTCCTTCTCATGCTGACAGAAAAGGAGCATGTCCACGAGGTAAGAGTGGACCATATCCAGATTCCCGATCCGAGGGAAGAGAGTCTCACGGAATATGCGATGAAGAATGTCCAGATACGGAGACAGCTCATAGGTCTTCTTCTGAGTGACTGGGTGAACCTTCACAGTGCAATAGGGCCAAAGGGCTTGCTTGTGGGTGGATGTAGCATTGCGGTGAGGATGGAAACCGACAGGAGTCTCAAGCCCGGTATCCACCACATCAAGTAACTCCATGAAAGCCTTCCACTTGACAGAAAGCAGCTTGCCATTGGTCATCCATGTCAGAGTCCTGTCGACATCCGTCCCAAGGTGGACGGTGGCATAGAATTGAGCCACCAAATCCACATCGAAATCCTTATTGAATTGCATGATCCTGAGAATGTTTAGCTGAGTGCACATATGAAGAGCTTCGCCAAAGTACTCCGGATCCTTCTCCATAGCATCAGTGTCAATGGAGCGAACATCAACAAAAAGATTCTTCTTGGCCTTGATCACATCAAAGTAGATGGCAAACTAAAAACGGTTCCAGAACGGGCAGTTGACCAAAGTGGGTTCTTGGTCCACCGCATAGGGGTTGCGGCGATGCTTCTCCCAAAACTCCTTGTTGGTCATCTCAGTCACAGTCTTCCCTTTTGGCTTGTTGGTGGATCGCTTCGATTGCTGAGGAGGTGGAGGAACACTTGCAGAAGCACTTGCTGGAGGCGGTTGGGTGCTCGAGGAACCACCGACAGGCTCTGAGGTGCGGTAGCGTTTTGATGTGGCACGCCCGGGGTTGATACGGCGACCTTGCTGCTCGGAACGGTCATCACCTGGAGCCAAACACAAGAACAACGTGAAACAACCAGAAAGAACAAGCATAAGCCAACAAACACAACAAAAAGATCAAGGTAAAGCAGGAGAATGATGGAAATTGGCATGCAGCGGTAGTACCGTGACCTGCCCGCGGTAGTACCGCCCCAAAGGGAGGGGTAGTACCGCTCTAGGTCAAGTGGTAGTACCGCTCCAAAGGGAGCGGTAGTACGGCTTGAGGCGGATAAACAACAGTTTCATAGCACGAGGCGGTGAAACAGTGGTTTCCTACTACCGTGGTCAGATCCGGCACTACCGGCCTACCAAATTCAAAAATAATCCTACCAAACTCTAATCTAGAAAGTCTAGTTGCCTTCTTCAACCAACTCATGCCTAGATTTCGCCAAAAATCTAGAGATGCAACCACCATTGCCCCTAAGAAACAAGAACTAAAAGGAGACAAAACGAAAGAAGGAACGGGGGCAATACCGGCATCCATGGCAAGAGGACGAGGTGGGGATAGACTCCACCAAAGGAAATGGAGAGGGATGCCCCGGAGACGGAGATCCGCCGGAGCCCTCCCGCGGCAAGAGGAGGCTGGAGAGAGGAAGAGACAAGAGGGGCGAAGTGAATGGGTATGGGGGAGAAGAAACCTCCCCCTGCCTCGACTTAACCCTCAGGTCCCGTCCCTCAATGGTAGTACCGCGCTGGGGGGCGGTAGTACCGCGCACCACCAGCGGTAGTACCGTCCAGCACGCCACGGCAACTAAACAGACATGGCTTTAGCTAGATGAAACGACAAAAACGGCAAGAGAGAAACAACAAAGCACAACAGCAAACGACCAAGACACACCTCTTCAAAAGAGGGCGGTGGCCGAGGCCACCTATGTTTGAGTCAAAAGGTATGGCACCGCGAAGATTTTAACCTTGGGCCCATGACCAAAACTCGTCTTTGAAGCACAAGTGCCATCAACAATGGCTAAGGTGAAAGACTTGATCAATTTATGCATAATGGGGGGAGGGAGAGTTCATTGAGAGAACAACACTCCCCCTATGTCCATGCCTACACCTAAACTAGACAACAAGTTGAGAGTGATCGGGTGTGCGCGAGTTCAAGCAACATTGCTCGAATCAATGATATTTAGCTCATGCCTTAACTCGCGAAATCTTGCTTCATCCAAGGGCTTCGTGAAGATATCTGCAAGGTTATCATGAGTGTTGACGTAGTTGAGCTCGATCTCTCCTTGTCTAATGTGATCCCGGATGAAGTGATACCGGATCTCAATATGCTTCGTCTTGAAGTGTTGCACCGAGTTGAGAGAGATCTTGATGGCACTTTCATTGTCACACCAAAGAGGCACTTTGTCACAAGTGACACCGTAATCCTTTAAAGTTTGCCTCATCCATAAGAGTTGTGCACAACAACTACCGGCCGCCACATACTCCGCTTCGGTGGACGAGAGAGACACACAACTTTGCTTTTTGGAAGACCAACTTACCAAAGAGCAACCAAGGAATTGGCACCCTCCGGAAGTGGACTTCCTATCCACTTTGTCTCCCGCCCAATCGGAATCCAAGTACCCTACAAGCTTGAAGTTTGATCCTCTTAGGTACCATAAGCCAAAGTTTGGGGTATGAGCCAAATATCGGAAGATTCGTTTGACCGCCACATAGTGACTTTCCTTAGGTGCGGCTTGAAACCGTGCACAAATTCCCACACTCAACATGATGTCCGGTCTAGATGCACAAAGGTAAAGCAAGGATCCAATCATGGAACGATATACCTTTTGATCCACCACTTTACCATTGGGATCTAAGTCAAGTTGGCACTTGGTGGGCATTGGAGTGGAAGCCGGCTTGACGTCACTTAGCTTGAATCTCTTGAGCATGTCTTGAGTGTATTTGGATTGATTGATGAAAGTTCCTTCTCTTCTTTGCTTCACTTCGAACCCTAGAAAGAACTTCAACTCTCCCATGGAGGACATCTCGAACTTTGAGGTCACGAGAGCGGAAAATTCCTCATTGAAAGCTTTGTTAGGAGAACCAAAGATAATATCATCAACATATAATTGGCACACAAACAACTCCCCTTTGACCTTCTTAGTAAAAAGAGTGGGGTCGATTAGCCCAACTTCAAAACCACGGTCTTGTAACAACTCGGTAAGGTGGTCATACCACGCACGTGGGGCTTGTTTAAGGCCATAGAGTGCCTTATCGAGTTGATACACATGATCGAGAAAGTAGGGATCCTCGAACCCGGGGGGTTGCTTGACGTAAACCAATTCATTAATGGGACCATTAAGAAAAGCACTCTTCACATCCATTTGTTGTAACTTAAAGTTATGATGAGAAGCATATGCAATCAACATGCGAATGGATTCAAGACGAGCAATGGGAGCAAATGTTTCACCATAGTCGATACCCTCGACTTGGGAGTAGCCTTGTGCTACCAAACGAGCCTTGTTGCGAATGATAATCCCATGGGCATCTTGCTTGTTCTTGAATATCCACTTGGTTCCAATGCCATTATGGTTCCCCGTTGGCCTTGGCACCAATCTCCACACTTTGTTGTGCTCGAAGTTGTTGAGTTCTTCGTGCATGGCATTGAGCCAATCCGGATCTTCTAGCGCCTCATAGACCTTTTGGGGCTCCACACAAGAGACAAACGCGTGATGCTCACAATAATTTGCTAATTGTCTACGAGTGCTTACCCCCTTTCTTAAGCTTCCAAGCACATTCGTCATGAGATGATCCTTGGTGGAGAGCTTGGAAGCAACCTTGGCGGCACGACGCTCTAATTCCTCCTCGGTGGTGAGTTGAGGAGCGGTTACTTGATCATCTTGAGCGCCGTCATGAACTTTTTCTTGATCTTGAACTTGCTCGGGGGAGAGAACTTGACCTTGGGCATCACTTGGTGTGTCAACACCGTCTTGAGTATGATCTTGCCCTTGGTCTTGTTCATGAGGTTGAGGGCCTTCACTTTGTTCTTCGGAAGCATGTGGGCCTTGGGTTGGTGATGGCTCCACTTGAGTGGAGCATTGTCCTTCTCCTTCGGCCACAAGGGGTTCCTCAATGGGTAGGATGAAACCAACACCCATTCTTCTTATGGCTTGAGGAGGAATTTCATCACCTACATCACAAGTGCCACTTTGCTCCACTTGGGAGCCGTTATTCTCATCAAACTCCACGTTACACGTCTCCTCAATAAGTCCCATGGGTTTATTAAGGACACAGTAAGCATGAGAGTTTGTAGCATAACCGACAAATATGCCCTCATAAGCTCTAGCCTCAAATTTAGACAACCGAACACCTTTCTTGATAATGAAACACTTACACCCGAATACCCGGAAGTACTTGAGGTTGGGCTTGTTACCGGTGAGTATCTCATATGGGGTCTTGTTCAAGCCCTTGCGGAGGTAGAGCCGATTGGATGCATGACACGCGGTGTTGATGGCTTCGGCCCAAAAGTTGTATGGAGACTTGAACTCCGCCATCATGGTCCTTGCCGCATCCATCAACGTCCGGTTCTTCCTCTCCGCAACACCGTTTTGTTGAGGGGTGTATGGTGCGGAATATTGATGCTTGATTCCCTCATCACTAAGAAATTCATCCAAGGTGTAGTTCTTGAACTCGGTGTCGTTGTCACTTCTTATTGTCAATATATTTGCATTGTGTTGACGTTGTGCTTCATTTGCAAAGTTAATGACGGTTTGTTGGGTCTCGCTCTTCCTCTTGAAGAAATACACCCATGTGTACCTTGAGTAGTCATCCACAATCACCAAGCAATACTTCCTACCTCCAAGACTATCGAAGGATGGGGGCCCAAAAAGATCCATGTGAAGAAGCTCTAAGGGCCTCTTTGAATAAATGATAGTCGTGGGAGGGTGAGCCTTCTCATGTAGCTTTCCTTCGATACAGGCACTGCAAGCACGATCTTTAACAAATCTAACATTCGTTAGTCCAGGGACATGGTCCCCCTTGAGAAGACTTTGCAAAGATCTCATATTGACATGGGCTAAACGGCGATGCCAAAGCCATCCCACATCAACTTTAGCCATTAGGCATGTCACAGTCTTAGTGGGTCGCTCCGAAAAGTTAATCACATATAGACCATTCTCGACATGCCCAACAAAAGCTACTTTAAGAGTCTTGCTCCACAAGAGGGCCACGGTATCGATATCAAAGAAAGTGGCAAAGCCCATGATTGCAAGTTGACGAACGGAAAGTAAATTGTATGCAAGGGACTCAACAAGCATGACCTTCTCGATCGTGAGATCATGAGAGATGACCACCTTGCCAAGTCCCAATACCTTAGAGGATGAGGCGTCACCCCACTCGACATTGGTGGGCATAGATGGAACTTTGTGCACGTCCACCACCAAGTCCTTGCTTCCGGTCATATGATTTGTAGCTCCGCTATCGAGCAACCATGATCCACCACCGGAAGCAAACACCTACGAGAGATCAATGCTTGGTTTTAGGTACCCATTTTGTAATGGGTCCTTTGATGTTAGTAACAAGGGTCTTAGGAACCCAAATAGACCATTCAATGTACTCATGAAGAGAACCAACAAATTTGGCATAAACATGCCCATCACTAGCACGGCATAACACATAAGAAGGATTAAAATTGCCGGCTTTGTTGGGAGGGATGACATTGCCCTTCTTGACATTGTTCTTCTTCTTCTCCTCGGGGGCACTCTCTCCCTCCCTCACAAAGGTTTGCATGAGGGGAGGAGGTCGTTTGGTCTTGTCATTCTTCTTCTTGTTCTTGGAGTCGGGCACGTACCCAACCCCTTCCTTGGCCACACCTCCCTTTTGGTTGATCAAGAGATCGTTGAGGTTCTTCTTGCCTTGTATGCAAGTCT
>NW_021186333.1:0-1734 GCF_002162155.2 Triticum dicoccoides
GCCCTTGGGGGATACTAATTACTCCTGTCAACAATTCAAGGTACACAAGTCTTAATCCATTACATTGAAGGATCCACTGCTTAGTTGGTAAAGCACAAAGCTCTCAACCTTGTGGACGTGGGTTCAAGCCCCATGATGGGGGTTACATCATATGAGGTTATTTTCAATAAAGTATTTATAAAGTCCCAACTCAATATTATCTTACTGAGCCGGCCCTTGGGGGCTACACGTTGCTGTTCAAGTCTACATAACTATATCTATAAAGTCCCTGCACATTATTGCATAAATGACCCGGCCCTTGGGGGCTACACTGGTTGAAGTTTTATGAGTATAAGGCAATTTCAAGTCCCAGGTTGCTGCAAGCATGACAACCCGACACTTGGGGGCTACATATATGGAATACTCAGTTTATGACTAATGATTGAGATGAACAACATGGATTTATTCAAGCTTGTGAAATTCATATTGAAGCAATTCTTAAGTTGTTACTACGTTACCTTCTTAAGACTTGGGGGCTACAAGTGATAGGCATATAAGAGGTATATTTTCAAACTTGATGTTAACTACAATTATGACCTGGTGCCATCAATATTTATAAACCATCAATTTTGGCAATGATAAACCGGCAATTTTGGCAATGATAAACCGGCAAGTTCTACATCCTTAAACAGGCTGAAGATCAGATGAGTATTTTCAAAGACCAATATTTTTTAAGCATTGGGAGCTGAGTCAAATGAATTATTCTTCACAATATTTCTTTGTGATAAACCAATGTCTGCAAATTGATTATGAAGCTGGCCTATTGTCCCAGATTTTTTAGAAGAAGGAAATGACAAGGACTTAAGGATGCTCAGGGTCAGTTTAACATGGATAAACCAAAATTAAATTGGGGGCTAATGTCGGCGATATACCCCGCGGTATGACCCAGACGGAGTTATAACCCAGCTGGGACTTGGTAAACTGGCAGGTGTTAAGTCAGGTGATAAATCGGCAGACAGTTAAGACAGAAAGTTAAGACAAGTGTTAAGTCAGATGATAACCCGGCAGGTGTTAAGTCAGATGATAACCCGACAGGCGTTAAGTCAGAGGATAACCTGGCAGGTGTTAAGTCAGATGATAACTCGGCAGGTGTTAAGTTAGATGATAACCCGATAGGTGTTAAGTCAAATCATAACCGGTAGCAGACATATCATAACCCGACAGACAGATCATAACCTGACAGACAGTCATAACCCGGTAGACAGAGTCACCTGAGACATTAAGAAGCCCAAGATATTAAGAAGCCCAAGATGTTAAGAAGCTCATGAAGAGAAGTCAGAATAGTTTAAGTCTTAATCCGAGTTGGACTCTACATGTAACCCGCCCCTTCAACTTATATAAGGAGGGGCATGGCACCCCAAGAGGGAAAAAATAATCTTAAGGGCTAGACATAACTAGGAGAGCCGGTTTACGGCGACTCCCTCCTGATGATAATGAGACCTAGCCATAAACAACATGTAGGGTTGTTACCGGATGATGTTTCCCGGGGCCTTTTGAAACCTTGAGAGAGCATAAAGGTGTCAAATCTCTTGTACCACTGTCTAGGGGATTGCTTCAATCCATAAAGAGATTTCTTTAACTTACAGACAAGCTTTTCTTTTTCAGGAATAACAAAACCTTCAGGTTGTTCCATATAAATATCCTCTTCTAATTCTCCATGTCAGAATGCAGTTTTAACATCTAATTGTTCAAGCT
>NW_021186334.1:0-1734 GCF_002162155.2 Triticum dicoccoides
GCCCTTGGGGGATACTAATTACTCCTGTCAACAATTCAAGGTACACAAGTCTTAATCCATTACATTGAAGGATCCACTGCTTAGTTGGTAAAGCACAAAGCTCTCAACCTTGTGGACGTGGGTTCAAGCCCCATGATGGGGGTTACATCATATGAGGTTATTTTCAATAAAGTATTTATAAAGTCCCAACTCAATATTATCTTACTGAGCCGGCCCTTGGGGGCTACACGTTGCTGTTCAAGTCTACATAACTATATCTATAAAGTCCCTGCACATTATTGCATAAATGACCCGGCCCTTGGGGGCTACACTGGTTGAAGTTTTATGAGTATAAGGCAATTTCAAGTCCCAGGTTGCTGCAAGCATGACAACCCGACACTTGGGGGCTACATATATGGAATACTCAGTTTATGACTAATGATTGAGATGAACAACATGGATTTATTCAAGCTTGTGAAATTCATATTGAAGCAATTCTTAAGTTGTTACTACGTTACCTTCTTAAGACTTGGGGGCTACAAGTGATAGGCATATAAGAGGTATATTTTCAAACTTGATGTTAACTACAATTATGACCTGGTGCCATCAATATTTATAAACCATCAATTTTGGCAATGATAAACCGGCAATTTTGGCAATGATAAACCGGCAAGTTCTACATCCTTAAACAGGCTGAAGATCAGATGAGTATTTTCAAAGACCAATATTTTTTAAGCATTGGGAGCTGAGTCAAATGAATTATTCTTCACAATATTTCTTTGTGATAAACCAATGTCTGCAAATTGATTATGAAGCTGGCCTATTGTCCCAGATTTTTTAGAAGAAGGAAATGACAAGGACTTAAGGATGCTCAGGGTCAGTTTAACATGGATAAACCAAAATTAAATTGGGGGCTAATGTCGGCGATATACCCCGCGGTATGACCCGGCCGGAGTTATAACCCAGCTGGGACTTGGTAAACTGGCAGGTGTTAAGTCAGGTGATAAATCGGCAGACAGTTAAGACAGAAAGTTAAGACAAGTGTTAAGTCAGATGATAACCCGGCAGGTGTTAAGTCAGATGATAACCCGACAGGCGTTAAGTCAGAGGATAACCTGGCAGGTGTTAAGTCAGATGATAACTCGGCAGGTGTTAAGTTAGATGATAACCCGATAGGTGTTAAGTCAAATCATAACCGGTAGCAGACATATCATAACCCGACAGACAGATCATAACCTGACAGACAGTCATAACCCGGTAGACAGAGTCACCTGAGACATTAAGAAGCCCAAGATATTAAGAAGCCCAAGATGTTAAGAAGCTCATGAAGAGAAGTCAGAATAGTTTAAGTCTTAATCCGAGTTGGACTCTACATGTAACCCGCCCCTTCAACTTATATAAGGAGGGGCATGGCACCCCAAGAGGGAAAAAATAATCTTAAGGGCTAGACATAACTAGGAGAGCCGGTTTACGGCGACTCCCTCCTGATGATAATGAGACCTAGCCATAAACAACATGTAGGGTTGTTACCGGATGATGTTTCCCGGGGCCTTTTGAAACCTTGAGAGAGCATAAAGGTGTCAAATCTCTTGTACCACTGTCTAGGGGATTGCTTCAATCCATAAAGAGATTTCTTTAACTTACAGACAAGCTTTTCTTTTTCAGGAATAACAAAACCTTCAGGTTGTTCCATATAAATATCCTCTTCTAATTCTCCATGTCAGAATGCAGTTTTAACATCTAATTGTTCAAGCT
>NW_021186335.1:0-2274 GCF_002162155.2 Triticum dicoccoides
GGGAGGGACACATATTTATAGGTAGAGGGAGCTAGGAAGCTCCAAATGAGGTGCGGTTTGCGGCCACGCGATCGTGATCGAACGCTCTAGATGATGGAACAGGTTTAGGTGGGTTTTGGGCCACTTTGGAGGGGTGTTGGGCTGCAACACACACGAGGCCTTTTCGGTCCCTTGGTTAACCGTTGGAGTATCAAACGAAGTCCAAATGGCACGAAACTTGACAGGCGGTCTACCGGTAGTAAACCAAGGCCGCATGACAAGTCTCGGTCCAATCCGAAAACGTTTAACACCCGCACACGAAAAGAGGTAGAAAGGGGCACCGGGTGACATAGGAGCGCCGGATCGCAAAACGGACAACGGGGAAAATGCTTGGAAGCATGAGACGAACATGTATGCAAATGAAATGCACATGATGACATGATATGCAATGCATGACACGCAAGCAATGACAAGGCAACAACAGCGAATAACTGGAGGTCACCTAGCACATTGGTCTCGGGGCGTTACAACACTCCACCACTACGAGAGGATCTCGTCCCGAGATCTAGAATGGCACCGGAGGGAAAACGGAAGAGGAAGAGAAAAGGTAAAACTAAGTTGCTTCTTTAACAAACGAGTGAGACCAAAGAACCTTGAAAAGGTTAAGCCATTTCGAGAAAAGAATACAACAGATATGACGAAGTTGAAAAACACTCCGTTAGAAAAGAGGAACAAGGAAGAACAACTTCGGGCAGCACTCCGATTGAAAAGAAAGGAATTGAATAAGAACTTGATAAGGTGATAGAACTTGAAAAGAGGGCAAGACACTCCGGTTAAATGGACAATCATGTAAAGAACATGATCTTTGACAAACGAGATGATGGGTTGAGAAGATCAACATCACAATGCCTCCGGAACGAAAGAATAGAATATAGATAATTGAAATAGGAGAAATGAGGAGAAAATGCCAACTTCTGCCAAAAAGAGCTTGAGAAGGCATCCTTAGGAGAAGGGTCAAACGGAGTTGTTGGAAAACCAACAATGAAAAGAATAAGCTTGATATGGTCTTATGGAACACATGTCAAATTATGAGGTGACAAACTGCCACTCACGGGAAAAGAATTGGATTGGTATGACCAAGGAGGCGAGAAAATTATTTCACCGGGAGGATAGATGAAGAACTTGGATCATATATTATCACCATTAATAGAAAAATCCTTAGGGAAAGCTTTAGGTGAAATATAACCCAAGATAACTCAAATGACGAGATTGATGGATTTAAAATATATCATTCTTAACAATATGTGAATCATGAAGCATGAACTCAAATTATCAAGAATGACTTAATACCACCTCCAATGATACAGAAGAAAGAATTGCACTCCGGATTGCAAGAAGAAGAATGCTTGAGCTCGTCTGAAAAGAATCTTGATGAATACTTCAAGAAGGAATTAAATCCTTGATGAACCATCATGTAGAACCTTGATGAAGAACTCCGGTAACAAAAGGATAACGAAAAGAAAGAGAAGTTGAAAACACAAGGTGAATCCTTGCAATGATTAGATGGATCTCCGTGGCGATATAATTGAAAGAGGTTGGAACTCTGGGAAAAAAAGATAAGATGAACAATTGAGATCAAGAATTTTGATGAACCTCCAGAATAGGGAATTAATCATTTGGATGAAACAAGAATAAGAATCCCATTATGTTTATCCTTCACCAATTTAAATTGATGACAATCAACGGATTTGGCATATTACTTATTCTCGTAAAAAAAGGATTAAGATAGATATTGCGCGAACTTGAAGAGGCCTTCGATGATCCACCGATAGTATTGAAACAACGAATGAATTGATATGAGAACATAGGAAGAGAACTCTTGTACGACCCACCGTAAGAATTGAAAATGAACGAAGAAAAGAGATGAATCACCGGGTAAGAATTGTGAAATGAAGGAAGATACTTGAGACAATCTAGATACATGAGAACGAAGGGATCACGAACTGATTAGAGATCACTTGAACGATGCACCGGTAAGATTTGGAGAACAATGGCCTTCGGAGTAAAGAAATGGAAACAACTCATGAAATGCTCGGGATAGGTGAAAAGAATACTCACAATCAAAACAATTATGAGAGGATGGAAACAAGCTAGCACCATGAATCTTTGAGAGAACAGATAAGGTATGGAGGGAAAACTCTTCTTCGGTCTTCAAAATCTGAGAATGACTTTGAGAAACACCACCATGAATTGTTGAGGCACTCCGGAATGAAAAATTAGAAAGGTTGAACCAAC
>NW_021186336.1:0-810 GCF_002162155.2 Triticum dicoccoides
TCACTCGCATCTTCTATGATGTACTCGATGTTGGAGGTTATGCCGGTTCTTCTCGGTTGGAGGTTTCACTCCTCTATTTGTTGGCATACCTCCCCTGCCTCTTCTTACTATATTATCGGTTCTTGTTTGGTTCTTCTCTTTGTGAGTTTTGGAGCTTATGGTCATCTTGGTAACAAGCTCGAGTTCATTGAAAACGGAGTTCACTCGCATCTTCTATGATGTTTTCGATGTTGGAGGTTATGCCGGTTCTTCTCAGTTGGAGGTTTCACTCCTTTATTTGTTGACATACCTCCCCTGCCTCTTTTTACTATATCTCTACTCCTAATGGAGCAGTTGGTAGGATTGCGTCCACGGTTTATTTTCGTTTGGTTATATTTCGTCTGGTTTATTTTCGTCCGGTTTATTTTCGTCTCATATCCCACCACCATATCTCCTCACATTGATTTTTTTACCCTCACAATAAAAACTTTCCTAACTTTTCCAAAGTTTCCTAACTAGACACGTTATAAACGGGCATGTACCGATAGCACGTTATCAATTAATAAAATTTTGTTTTATGACAATCAATTCCAAATCCTAATTTTCCTAATGCATCGATCTTTGCCTTTTTTAAGTAGTTATTTTGATAGGGAGGGTTTAGCCACGAAAATCATCCCTCCATCGTCGGCTGCATCCCTCACCCACGTCGCTGTTGCAGGATCTTCATCCGTCATCCTGAGCAATTGGGGCGGCGATGCGGGCGAGCTTCACGATAGTGGGGAGGACCAGGCCGCGGTGAAGGCAGGTCATGCGCTCCTCACGCTCCACGAA
>NW_021186337.1:0-1090 GCF_002162155.2 Triticum dicoccoides
ACCAGCCCCTATAGGCCCATGCGCCTAGGGTTTCCCCCTAGGAGGAGTCCTAGTGGTGGAAGGCACCCCTAGGTGCCTTGGGGGGGAGGGAAACCTCCCCTAGGCCGCCGCCCCCCCTAGTAGATCTCATCTACTAGGGCCGGCGCCCCCCTTGGCACCCCTATATATAGTGGGGGAGAGGAGGGACTTCATACACCAGCCCCTGGCGCCTCCACCTCCCCCCGTTACGTCTCTCCCTCGTAGTCTCGGCGAAGCCCTGCTGCTGTGACGCCCTGCATCCACCACCACGCCGTCGTGCTGCTGGATCTTCATCAACCTCTCCTTCCCCCTTGCTGGATCAAGAAGGAGGAGACGTCTCCCATCCCGTACGTGTGTTGAACGCGGAGGTGCCGTCCGTTCGGCGCTGGTCATCGGTGATTTGGATCACGTCGAGTACGACTACATCATCACCTTGCAAGCTTCCGCACGCGATCTACAAGTGGTATGTAGATGCAAACTCTCTCCCTTGACTCGTTGCTTAGATGAACTCATAGATGGATCTTGGTGAAACCGTAGGAAAATTTTTAATTTTCTGCAACGTTCCCCAACAGTGGTATCAGAGCTAGGTCTATGCGTAGTTCTCTTTGCACGAGTAGAACACAATTTTGTTGTGGGCGTGGATTTTGTCATCTTACTTGCCTCTACTAGTCTTTTCTTGCTCAACGGTATTGTGGGATGAAGCGGCCCGGACCAACCTTACACGTACTCTTACGTGAGACCGGTTCCACCGACTGACATGCACAAGTTGCATAAGGTGGCTGGCGGGTGTCTGTCTCTCCCACCTTAGTTGGAGCGGAATCGATGAACAGGGCCCTTATGAAGGGTAAATAGAAGTTGACAAAATCACGTTGTGGTGATTCGTAGGTAAGAAAACGTTCTTGCTAGAACCCAATTGCAGCCACGTAAAAGATGCAACAACAATTAGAGGACGTCTAACTTGTTTTTGCAGCGATTGATCATGTGATGTGATATGGCCAGAAGTTGTGATGAATGATGAATTGTGATGTATGAGATCATGTTCTTTGTAATAGGATTCACGACTTGCATGTCG
>NW_021186338.1:0-1033 GCF_002162155.2 Triticum dicoccoides
CAAAACTGTGAGTGTTGATGACCGACACGTAAGCGCACCTTGGGGTTTAACAACTGTGGAAATCGCTTTGGGGCCCCAAAACGGTGAGTAATAGTCCACGAAACGGGTCAGAAACGGCCAAAACTGCGAGTGTTGATGACCGACATGTAAACGCACACCAGGGTTCGTTACACGTGGAAATCACTCCGGGACCCCAAAACAGTGAGTAATAGTCCACGAAATGGGCCAGAATCGAACAAAACTGTGAGTGTTGACGACCGACACGTAAGCGCACCTTGGGTTCAACAAGAATGGAAATCACTTTCGGACCCCAAAACGGTGAGTAATAGTCCACGAAACGGGCCAGAATCGACAAAAACCGCGAGTGTTGATGACCGACACGCAAACGCACCCAGGGTTCGTTAATCATGGAAATCACTCCGGGAACCTAAAACAGTGAGGAATAGTCCATGACGGGCCAGAATCGACAAAAACCGCGAGTGTTGATGACCGACACGTAAACGCACCCTAGGGTTCGTTAATCATGGAAATCACTCCGGGATCCCAAAACAGTGAGGAATAGTCCATGACGGGCCAGAATCGACCAAAACTGCGAGTGTTGATGACCAACACGTAAGCGCACCTTGGGGTTCAACAACTATGGAAATCGCTTTGGGACCCCAAAACGGTGAGTAATAGTCCACGAAACGGGTCAGAATCGGCCAAAACTACGAGCGTTGATGAACGACACGTATACGCACCCCAGGGTTCATTACTCGTGGAAATTACTCCGGGACCCCAAAACAGTGAGTAATAGTCCACGAAACGGGCCAGAATTGGCCAAAACTGTGAGTGTTGATGACCGACACGTAAACGCACCTTGGGGTTTAACAGGAATGGAAATCACTTGGGACCAGAAAACGGTGAGTAATATTCCACGAAACAGGTCAGAATCGACAAAAACCGCGTGTTTTGATGACCGACACGTAAACGCACCCTAGGGTTCGTTAATCGTGGAAATCACTCCAGGACCCCAAAACAGTGAGTAATACGT
>NW_021186339.1:0-1178 GCF_002162155.2 Triticum dicoccoides
CGGGACTGTCACATCGGTGAAGAACCATCCGGGTACGGGCGTCCTTAACAGAAAAACCAACTTCGTCAAATTCGACAGTTACAGAGTTATCACGAGAAAGATTACGAACAGAGACTAAATTTTGAATAAGTTGAGGAGATACAAGCACATTATTAAGAGACAATGGCCGAGACTGGGAAGGAAAGGGAGTAGAGCCAACATGAGTAATGGGGAGACCAGCGCCGTTACCGACAATGATACGGGAAGAAGTATGAACAGGAGACGCGGAGGAGAGGTTACCCGGGTAGGCTGCCATATGAGATGATGCACCAGTGTCCATGAACCAGTCGCCGCGGCCGGTGTAGGAGCCAGGCTGAGGCGTGTACTGCAGTGCTGAGAGCAGGGCCGGGTCGTAGGAGACCGGCGGGACCGGCGGGGGGTACCCAGTGAACCCCGTCACCCCCCCCACTAGGGTTCGGCGTGCCATAGCCGAACGGTGCAGGGTAGGGGGGAGGCGGTGGTGTAGCAGCGCCGGGTTGAGGAGCCACGTAGAAAGCTTAGTGCGTCGCTGGCCGAGGCCCGAGAAGACCCGGGAGTGGAGCACGGGTAACTGGCATCGTGTAGGCATGTACAACCCTGGTCCAGGGGTTCTGGCCAGTACCCCAGGGCGGCGAAGGAAGCTGTTGATGCTGCCCACCGTTGCGCTGCTATCCGCCGCCGTTGTTGTTACGGTTGCCACTGCTGTGGTGGAGGCGGCGGGGCAGGCGCTGAAGGCCGAGGCAGGAAGGCACCATACCCGCCCGCACCAGCTGGTGCTGGGGGCAGCGGCGGACGAGGCTGCTGCGGGTGCGGGACGCCGTGGCCCCCGGCGGGAGGGGTTGAAGAAGACCCGCCGTGGGAGAAGCCAGCGGTGAAGGCGGTGTGGACCGCGCGAGCCCGCAAATTCTTGAGGCGACGCTCCTCGAGGCGAAGGTAGGCCACCGCCCGTTCGTAAGTAGGGTTAGCCATAAGAGTAAGATTGGATGCGGCATTACCGAGATCTTCGTTGAGGCCGGCTGTGAGGGTGGAGAGGAGGAGCTCGTCCCCAACCTTGAAGCCGACGTCGTTGAGCTCGTCGGAGAGGGTCTTGAGGCGCATGCAGTAAGCATCAATGGAAGAGTCGTTTTGGTGACAACCAAAAAACTCCTGCTGCAAGAAGA
>NW_021186340.1:0-1647 GCF_002162155.2 Triticum dicoccoides
GTACACCCCTGCAGGGTTAACATCATCTATTCGAATAGCCGTGTCCGCGGAAAAGGACTTCTGGGTTGCTTATATCAGTTCATAGACAAGTGAAAGTGGATACTTTAAAATGCGCAAGATAAGCGTGAGTGCTATGGATGGCGTTCTCGTAGGGAGACGGGAGCGGATCCATAGTGGTGTATTGATATGGTGAATATGTGGACTCGTGTGCGCCACCTCAAAAGAGTCGCTTGCAGTCGTGGTTTAGGATAGCCACCGAGTCAAAGCTGGCTTGCTGCAGTTAAACCCCACCATCCCTTTGTTGAAAATGATGCATATGTAGATAGTTCTGATGTAAGTCTTGCTGGGTACATTTGTACTCACGTTTGCCTATTTTATGTTTTTGCAGAGAGACTTCAGTCTCACTAGTAGTTCCACGTGGACTTCGACGTTTAGCTTGTTACCTCAGCTACGATCTTGTGCCTCGGCAGGATCTGGTAGATAGTCAGGCTTCTCAGCCTTTTTCATTTATAGATGTCTGTACTCAGACATGATAGCTTCCGCTTGTGCTTTGATTTGTATGCTCTGATTGTTGGGTCATGAGACCCATGTTTGTAATATCTCGCTCCTCGGAGCCTATTGATAAATTACTTGAGTCGTAGAGTCATGTTGTGATGCCATGTTGTATTTGCACATATCAAGCATATTGTGTGTATGTTATTGAAATGCTTGGTATGTGTGGAATCTGACCATCTAGTTGTTTATCTTTAGTAGCCTCTCTTACGGGGAAATGTCTCCTAGTGTTTCCACCGAGCCATGGTAGCTTGCTACTGCTCCGGAACACTTAGGCTGGCTGGCATGTGTCCTTCTTCGTTCCTGTGTCTGTCCCTTCGGGGAAATGTCACACGATGAATACCGGAGTCCTGTTAGCCCGCTACAGCCCGGTTCACCGGAGTCCTGCTAGCCCAGTGCTACAGCCTGGATTCACTCACTGATGACCGACACGTTCGATGCTGGGTCATGGATGCCTGTCCCTGTAAGTCTGTGCCACTTTGGGTTTACGACTAGCCATGTCAGCCCGGGCTCCTTATCATATGGATGCTAGCGACACTGTCATATACGTGTGCCAAAAGGCGCAAACGGTCCCGGGCAAAGGTAAGGCGACACCCGTGGGAATACCGCGCGTGAGGCCGCAAAGTGATATGAGGTGTTACATGCTAGATCGATGTGGCATTGAGTCGGGGTCCTGACAGCGTTGGTATCAGAGCTTGACTGCCTATAGGATTACCAAGCCAAACTGGTCGAAGTTGAGTCTAGAAAATTCTTTAGTTATATAAGGGAATTGATTGTGGGATGGAACGTAAGGCTCTTTTTACTCCTTATACCTCATGCCCTTCTGATCTGAGTTATCTTATCTTTCCTGCGGGGATTAAGAACTAGGCTATCTCTTCTTTCTATTAGGATCACGTGTTACTAATCAGTAGACTTATAAGATTGTTGGATTTAAGTCTCAGTTCAGTTCCTACTACTTCCGTATGTTAATTGTTGATCTCGGAACCTTGATATTGTGCTTCTGAGTGGTTATGCCACCATTTTTGTGATTGTCTCAAATCTTTTGAGCAATTATAGCCGTTATGCTGTCCGAGTCATCCCAGGTTTCTAAATAGT
>NW_021186341.1:0-1222 GCF_002162155.2 Triticum dicoccoides
GCGGATGGAACCTGGATAGGCGATAAACCTGGACTAGAGGCTTAAGTGTCTAGGTAGGTCGTGGTCTACACCCACGTCGGCTTTCGCTTGAAGTCTGCCGAGCACATGTCGTGTGCAGACGCTAAGTGGTGGAAACATGTATGAAGAAGTACACCCCTGCAGGGTTATCATAATCTATTCGAATAGCCGCGTCCGCGGTAAAGGACTACTTGGTTGCCTATACAGTTCATAGACAAGTAAATGGAAACTACTAAAAGCCTCAAGATAAGTGTGAGTGCCGAGGATGGCTCTTCCGTAGGAAGACGGAGGCGGATCCTCGGTAGCGTATTGAATTGGTGAGTAGTGGACTCGTGTGCGCAAAACCATTTCAAGTTGAAGTATCGTAGGATAGTCTAGCCAAGAGTCAAAGCTGGCTTGCTGCAATAACTCCACCAACTCTTCTTGATAATATGCATGTATGTAGGATCTGATGTAAGTCTTGCTGAGTACCTTTGTACTCATGTTGCTATAATCTACATTTTTACAGAAGACGCTGCAACCCCTTCTGATGGGTTCTATGTAGACGTTGACATCAACGAGTAGGCTGAAGGCCCAGGTGGTGACCCTGAGCTTGTGAAGGGCCACGTAGTATAGCTAGGCTTTCCAAGCCTCTTTTATTTTACTAGTTGTTTGTACTCAGACAAGTTACTTCCGCTGCTGGTTTGTATGACTGTATGACTTGAGTGTTGGGTCGTGAGACCCGTACCTTGTGTATGTTATGTATGGCTCCCTGAGCCTTAAAGAAAGTACTTGTGTCATAGAGTCATGTTGTGATGCTTCGTTGTATTTGCACATATCGAGCATATTGTGTGTATGATTGAAATGCTTGGTATGTGTGGGATCTGACTATCTAGTTGTTTATCTTTAGTAGCCTCTCTTACCGGGAAATGTCTCCTAGTGTTACCGCTGAGCCATGGTAGCTTGCTACTGCTCTGGAACACTTAGGCTGGCCGGCATGTGTCCTTCTTCGTTCCTGTGTCTGTCCCTTCGGGGAAATGTCACGCTTTGAGTACCGGAGTCCTGTTAGCCCGCTACAGCCCGGTTTACCGGAGTCCTGCTAGCCCAGTGCTACAGCCCGGACCCACTTGCTGATGACCGACACGTTCGAAGCTGGGTCATGGATGCCTGTCCCTGTAAGTCTGTGCCACTTTGGGTTTACGACTAGTCATGTCAGCCCGGGCTC
>NW_021186342.1:0-1370 GCF_002162155.2 Triticum dicoccoides
CTGCCGGTTGTCATACTCATCGACATGCAAGTCGTGATTCCTATTACAATAGCATGAACATCTCATACAAGACATATAGATCATTCATCATTCATCACAACTTTGGCCATATCATATCACAAAGCACTTGCTGCAAAAACAAGTTAGACGTCCTCTAATTGTTGTTTGCAAGTTTTACGTGGCTGAAGTAGGGTTCTAGCAAGAACGTTTTCTTACCTACGTGAAACCACAACGTGATTTGTCAACTTCTATTTACCCTTCATAAGGACCCTTTTCATCGAATCCGCTTCAACTAAAGTGGGAGAGACAGACACCCGCCAGCCACCTTATGCAACTTGTGCATGTTAGTCGGTGGAACCGGTCTCACGTAAGCGTACGTGTAAGGTTGGTCCGGGCCGCTTCATCCCACAATACCGCTGAAGCAAGATAAGACTAGTAGCGGCAAGAAAGTTGAAAAATCTACGCCCACAACCAATTGTGTTCTACTCGTGCAAGAAGAACTACGCATAGACCTAGCTCATGATGCCACTGTTGGGGAACGTTGCAGAAAACAAAAATTTTCCTACTCGTTTCACCAAGATCATCTAGGAGTTCATCTAGCAACGAGTGAATAGATGCATCTACATACCTTGTAGATCGCGAGCGGAAGCGTTCAAAGAACGGGGATGATGTAGTCGAACACGACGTGATTCGAATCACCGGAGATCCTAGCACCGAACGGACGGCACCTCCGCGTTCAACACACGTACGGAAACAGCCACGTCTCCTTCTTGATCCAGCAAGGAGGGGAGGAGAGGTTGAGGGAGATGGCACCAGCAGCAGCACGACAGCGTGGTGTTGATGGAGCTGCAGTACTCCGGCAGAGCTTCGCTAAGCAATAAGGAGGTGGAGGAGGTGTAGAGGAGGGAGAAGGAGGCAACCAAAGGCCAAGGACTCAAAGTGTGAAGTCCCTCCTCTCCCCCACTATATATAGGGGTGCCAAGGGGGGTGGCCGGCCCTAGGAGATCCAATCTCCTAGGGGGTGCGGCGGCCAAGGGGGGTTTCCCTCCCCCCCAAGGCACCTAGGAGGTGCCTTCCACTAGTAGGACTCCTCCCCTTTGGAAACCCTAGGCGCATGGGCCTAGTGGGGCTGGTGCCCTTGGCCCAAGCAGGCCAAGGCGCACCCCCTACAGCCCATGTGGCCCCCGGGGATGGGTGGCCCCACCCGGTGGGCCCCCGGGACCCCTCCGGTGGTCCCGGTACAATACCGATAACCCCGAAACTTGTCCCGATGCCCGAAACAGGACTTTCCATATATAAATCTTTACCTCCGGACCATTCCGGAACTCCTCGTGACGTCCGGGATCTCATCCGGGACTCCGAACAACATT
>NW_021186343.1:0-731 GCF_002162155.2 Triticum dicoccoides
ATCATTTCACCCACATAGCATGTGCGAGAAAGTAGAGAGGGTTACGGCAAAAACTGGATGCACTTCGTGTACAAAACGGACAATCTCTTTCGAAGTATCAGGGTTTCATATGGAAACTCGTCTTTTAGAAAGGGATTTCATTTTTTTTGAACTTATTTGAACTCCCTTGTTTTTCTGTGTTCAAAATGCACCATTCAAAGCCACATCATCAATTTACAACCCTTTCTGACTTCATTTGTTATTTTTCATGCATTTACTGATTATTTTGAGCTATAAGACCATGAAATTGAAAAGCATTTGAAATGAACTCTGAAAAGGTTCCAACTTGGCATGGTATCATCATTTCACCCACATAGCATGTGCGAGAAAGTAGAGAGGGTTACGGCAAAAACTGGATGCACTTCGTGTACAAAACGGACAATCTCTTTCGAAGTATCAGAGTTTCATATGGAAACTCGTCTGTTACACTTATTTGACTCCATTGTTTTTCTGTGTTCATAATGCACCATTTAAAGCCAAATCATCAATTTACAAACCTTTCTGACTTCCTTTGTTATTTTTCATGCATTTACAGATTATTTTGAGCTATAAGACCATGAAATTGAAATGCATTTGAAATGAACTCTGAAAAGGTTCCAACTTGGCATGGTATCATCATTTCACCCACATAGCATGTGCGAGAAAGTAGAGAGGGTTACGGCAAAAACTGGATGCACTTCGTGTACAAAACG
>NW_021186344.1:0-619 GCF_002162155.2 Triticum dicoccoides
GATTCTGGCCCGTTTCCTGGACTATTACTCACTGTTTTGGGGTCCCGGAGTGATTTACACGATTAACGAACCCTGGGGTGCGTTTATGTTTCGGTCATCAACACTCACAGTTTTGGCAGATTCTGAGCCGTTTCTTGGATAACTCACCATTTTTGGGCCCCAAACAAATTTCCATAGTTGTTGAACCCCAAGGAGCGCTTACGTGTAGGTCATCAACACTCACAGATTTGGCCGATTCTGGCCCGTTTCGTGGACTATTACTCACTGTTTTGGGGTCCCGGAGTGATTTCCACGATTAAGGAACCCTGGGGTGCGTTTACGTTTCGGTCATCAACACTCGCGGTTTTTATCGATTCTGACCCGTTTATGGACTACTACTAACCGTTTTTGGGCCCCAAAGAGATTTCCATAGTTGTTGAACCCCAGGGTGCGATTACGTGTCGGTCATCAACACTCACAGTTTTGGCCGATTCTGGCCCGTTTCATGGACTATTACTCACTATTTTGGGGTCCCGGAGTTATTTCCAGGATTAACGAATCTCGGGTGCGTTTACGTTTTGTTCATCTACACTCGCGGTTTTGGCCGATTCTGACCCGTTTTATGGACTACTACTCACCG
>NW_021186345.1:0-1105 GCF_002162155.2 Triticum dicoccoides
ATAAGGATAAAAATATTACTTTGCTTCCTATGACTCCTGATTCCATTTTGAAAGATGATATTAATAGAGCTAATAAAGCACAACAGGAGAAGAATAAGAGTGAAAATCAGATTGTGGCAAAAGAATTTGAGCAACAAATGAAGCCTAATAATAAACCATCTAGTGTTGCTTCTGAAATTAAATTGAAAAGTGCATGTTTATTTGCCACCAAATCTGATATTGATGAGCTAGATTTCAGCAAATCTGTTTGCTATGCTTTTGTGTGCAAAGAGGCATTATTTTCATTCGAGGACGTGCCTTCCTCTTTGCCTCCTGCTGTCACTAACATTTTGCAGGAGTTCGCTGACGTTTTTCCACAAGACGTGCCACCGGGATTACCGCCTATTCGAGGGATTGAGCATCAGATTGACTTAATTCCCGGTGCTTCACTGCCAAACCGTGCACCATACCGTACCAATCCTGATAGAGGCGGGGTGTCCCGATCTTTCGATGAGATGATAACTATCGATTTGGTGGAGACGACTTTGACGATCCGACTACAAACGTGCATGACGTTGCGCCTTAGCAATCGCTAAACCAATCTCCTGAGGTTACTGACGAGGCCGGAAGCACGGTCAGCCTGACCACGAAGGTCTATTCCTGCAAGCAATCGAAGAACGAGCAAGAATATGATAAAGCAATCTGAATATTGCAAATATATATGAGGTATTGATAATGGTGGGGATCCGGAAGCGGTCTTGGTCTGGTCGTTGGACACAAACGAAGTACACGAAGTTGCAATGGCTAACTTTTAACTAAACAAATCCCAAGGAAAAGCTACTAGATGGATCTACTTATATAGGAGTAAGGGGTGGCGGCCAAGGAGGTGGGAGGACGTCCCAAGGCAGCCTAAAACTAAATCTAGGTCGTACAAGGCCAATGGGCCCAAGTGGAGGTGATGTAACACCTTTGGACTTGTAGTTTGACTCGGATTCTGCTGCAGCATCAGATTGTTTCGTCCACAACTCAACGCTCCGGACGAATTTGAAGGTGATTCCAATTGGGTTGGAAAGTGCACGAAATCTAGTTTCCAACAAAAAAGAATCACCCAATTCGGAGTCCGTAT
>NW_021186346.1:0-607 GCF_002162155.2 Triticum dicoccoides
GGCGGGGTCGAGGCGGCGTCGGCGCGGCGTCCGGGCGGCAAGGAGAGGGCGAGGGAGGGAGAGGGCGAGGGCGAGGGCGAGGGCAGCGGCGGCGGCGGCGGTGGATCGAGAGGGAGAGAACTGGCGAGGGGGATCGGGCGAAGGGGGATCGGGCGAAGGGGGGATCGGGCGAAGGGGGGCCACAATACTAATGGCGCACCTCACCGTGGTGCGCCATTAGCATGTCCATACTAATGGCGCACCTCACCGTGGTGCGCCATTAGTATTTTTTTTTCAACTCGAGCCAAAAGGTTATGTATTACTAGAACCTATCTATGTCAAGCCCACTCTACTAGCTCGACTGGTCAGCAGCCAGTTCTCACACCAGGAGGTCCTGGGTTCGACTCCTAGGCTCCACAATTTTTTTTTAGCATTTAAAAAGCTGTTTGATACTTATTTATGTTTAAATATGTTCAAACTTGTTTAAATAATAACAGTAATATTTTTTTATAAGACAGTAGCATTTAAAAAGCTGTTTGATACTAATTTTTTTATAAGACGGTGCGCGGGGTGCGGGGGGTCGGCGGCGGCGGTTGAGTAGGGGAATCGAGGGTGCGGGGGGTCGGCA
>NW_021186347.1:0-1610 GCF_002162155.2 Triticum dicoccoides
AACCAATTCAATTTATTTTGCTTCTGACAATATTTTTAGGAGCTGAAAGAATTAAAACAATGCTCCACAAAAATATTTTCAGAATTATTGGACCTATATTAATTTAACAGTAGATATAAGTCCAATTCAAATAGCTATTGATTTAATTCAAATACCCAAAATAAATGTTTCTGAGATACCGAAAATATTGGTTTGGATTTTACCTCTTGCCAATATTTCCAGAGGATAACAAGAACATTTTCTTGGACTTATTTGAAGCAATTTTTATCTTGATCATTTTTTTAAAGGATTCTGAGGCTTTGAAAATTCCTCAATTCAAATTTCATTTGAATTTAACCATGATGCAGCAACCAAGCTAGTCCAAGGCCAGGGTAAAGCTAGGGATGTGACAACTCACCCCCACTAAACAAGAATCTCGTCTCGAGATTCAAGCGTAGGGTAGGATGAAGGGGAAACGCAAACTAGTATAATCTTCACGATCCAGGTTGCACTTCATAGGAACGTTGATTCGATCACCATCATTGTCTTGAAGTCTTGCTCTGAGAACTCCAACTAACATGACAACGAGAGGGGAAGGGGACTCTAGAAGGACTGATCTTTTCGAAGATCGAACAACTCAGGATTAACTCACGGAATGAGACATAGCAACCTCTATCGAGCTGAGACACTAAACATACATCCATGTGAATGGAGTGGAGTAGATGACGAAGGTTCACTAGGTAGACAACAATTTCACGCTTAAGAAGGTGGCGATCGGTTGTCAACGTAGCGAGGAGTTGAATTGCCATGACACCACGACGAAACATCCTGGAGAAGGGTGATTCGTAGATTATTTCCTTAAGTGGCAAAAAGAATTACCTTTGATATAAAGATCATTGAAACTCTTTAAACCAGCCTAAGGCAATCACAAGCGATCATTTGGAGGGGGGTCGGTAGAATGGCATACTCGGACTTGGATGATGTGGATTACCTTGTTGAAGACAACGTGATGGATGAATTTGCTTATCACCGGAAATGGAAGAGACCCATGGTAGAATGGCACATTGGCGGTGCAAGCTGGGAACAAAATGCAAATGCTGGGAATGATTCTGGTAACTGGGGAAGAACCCAACAATAGAGAGTGGATTCACTGTTTGAAAAGGTCATAGCATTGCCGAGGAAACTGAGAGCAAACCCAGTTAGTGCCGATGATAACACCTAGCGCTTGTGCGTGCTCTCAAGAACTTGAGCATTTCCATATTCATCAAGGTTTTACCAACATCCGTGTCAAGGATCCTGGCAACACAACATACCACCATGATGAACAACGATGGACGAGGCAGATGCATAGGAAGATAACATCAACTCAGATTTCACCCTAGCGAGGCCAAGGAAACAAATCTGGATGATCGACCGAGAGACATTTAGCACTCCGCTTCTAATGTTCTCCTTGACGTGCTAGTGTAACCCATTCATAGATATGGTTTGATAACTAGAACATCAAGTAAAGGTCGGACTTCGGGAGCAATAGAATCCATAAGGAACAGTTACGGAGGTAAATCCTACGAAATCCTTATGGGGAGGTGGCCAACTTCCTCAAACAAGATACTACAATGATAGGTCTTCCGGCT
>NW_021186348.1:0-1053 GCF_002162155.2 Triticum dicoccoides
AGGATTGTTGAGTGGGCACTGGAACTGTCAAGCTTTGGCCTTAAGTTTGAAAGTACTTCAACTATCCAAAGCAGAGCATTGGCAGAATTCATAGCAGAATGGACGCCAACACCAGATGAAGAAATTCCAGAAACGAGCATCCCCGTCAAGGAAGCAAGCAAAGAGTGGCTGATGTACTTTGATGGTGCCTTTTCGCTGCAAGGCGCCGGCGCTGGCGTGCTGCTTATCGTACCCACCGGAGAGCACCTCAAGTACGTATTCCAGATGCACTTTCCCAAGGAGCAAGCAACAAACAATACTGCAGAGTATGAAGGCTTGCTTGCCGGTCTCAGGATCGCGGCAGACCTTGGGATCAAGAAACTCATTGTCAGGGGTGACTCGCAGCTTGTCGTCTGGCAAGTGAACAAGAATTATCAGAGTCCGTTGATGGAAGCCTACGTCGACGAAGTGAGAAAGCTAGAAGAGCACTTTGACGGCTTGCAGATGGAGCATGTTCCAAGAGCTCAGAACGGCATTGCCGATGGCCTGTCAAAGTGCGCCGCACTTAAGTTACCTGTGGAACCAGGGATCTTTGTGCTCAAGCTGACTCAACCATCTGTAACGCCATCAACTGGGCAGAGCAAGAAGAGGAAGTTGATTTCTGGTGACTATTTGCCGGCAGAGCTTCCCGAAGCCGCCGCCAAGAGGGTCCCCAAGATCAACGCCAAGAGCGCCGAGGAGCAATCTGCTCCGGAAAACCCCAGGGTTTGTTCTGTTGAAGCAGAAGCTCCCGACAAGTTTTGCTCCGGCAAACTTGTCGGGGAACGTCAAGCTCCGGCAGAACCGCAGATTCTTGCCGTGGAAGCGGACTTTCCCGCAGCAACAGATTTGCCTTGCGCTGAGGAGCACTCTGCTCCGGCAAACCCCAGGGTTTGTTCCGTTGAAGCAGAAGCTCCCGACAAGTTTTGCTCCGGCAAGCTTGCCGGGGAACATCAGGCTCCGGCAGAGCCCCAGGTTCTCGCCATAGAAGCGGATGTTCCCGCAGCAGCAGATTTGCCTTTAGTCCTTGTTGTC
>NW_021186349.1:0-2096 GCF_002162155.2 Triticum dicoccoides
AGTATGTCATCTACATATAATATGAGAAATGCTACAGAGCTCCCACTCACTTTCTTGTAAACGCAGGCTTCTCCATAAGTCTGTGTAAACCCAAACGCTTTGATCATCTCATCAAAGCGAATGTTCCAACTCTGAGATGCTTGCACCAGCCCATAAATCGAGCGTTGGAGCTTGCACACTTTGTCAGCATTCTTAGGATCGACAAAACCTTCCGGCTGCATCATATACAATTCTTCCTTAAGGAAACCATTAAGGAATGCCGTTTTGACGTCCATTTGCCATATTTCGTAATCATAGAATGCGGCAATTGCTAACATGATTCGGACGGACTTCAGCTTCGCTACCGGTGAGAAAGTCTCATCGTAGTCAACCCCTTGAACTTGTCGATAACCCTTAGCGACAAGCCGAGCTTTATAGATGGTCACATTACCATCCGCGTCTGTCTTCCTCTTAAAGATCCATTTATTTTCTATGGCTCGCCGCTCAACGGGCAAGTCAGTCAAATTCCATACTTTGTTTTCATACATGGATCCTATCTCGGATTTCATGGCTTCTAGCCATTTGTCGGAATCCGGGCCCGCCATCGCTTCTTCATAGTTCGAAGGTTCACCATTGTCTAACAGCATGATTTCCAAGACAGGGTTGCCGTACCACTCTGGTGCGGAACGTGTCCTTGTGGACCTTCGAATTTCAGTAGGGGCTTGATCAGAAGTATCTTGATCATTAACTTCCTCTCTAGTCGGTGTAGGCACCTCAGGAACATTTTCTTGAGTTGCGCCATTTTCCGGTTCAAGAGGTAATACTTCATCAATCTCTACTTTCCTCCCACTTACTTCTTTCGAGAGAAACTCTTTCTCCAGAAAGGACCCATTCTTGGCAACAAAGATCTTGCCTTCGGATCTGAGGTAGAAGGTGTACCCAATAGTTTCTTTTGAGTATCCTATGAGGACGCATTTTTTCGACTTGGGTTTGAGCTTTTCAGGTTGAAGTTTCTTGACATAAGCATCGCATCCCCAAACTTTTAGAAACGACAGCTTAGGTTTCTTTCCAAACCATAATTCATACGGTGTCGTCTCAACGGATTTCGACGGAGCCCTATTTAAAGTGAATGCGGCAGTCTCTAAAGCATAGCCCCAAAAAGAAAGCGGTAAATCGGTAAGAGACATCATAGATCGCACCATATCTAACAAAGTGCGATTACGACGTTCGGACACACCATTTCGCTGAGGTGTTCCAGGCGGCGTGAGTTGTGAAACTATTCCACATTTTCTTAAGTGTGTCCCAAACTCGTGACTCAAGTATTCTCCTCCACGATCTGATCGTAGAAACTTGATTTTCCTGTCACATTGATTTTCAACCTCACTCTGAAATTCCTTGAACTTTTCAAAGGTTTCAGACTTGTGTTTCATTAAGTAGATATACCCATACCTACTTAAATCATCAGTGAGAGTGAGAACATAACGATAGCCACCGCGAGCCTCAACACTCATCGGATCGCACACATCAGTATGTATGATTTCCAATAAGTCGGTTGCTCGCTCCATTGTTCCTGAGAACGGAGTCTTGGTCATTTTACCCATAAGGCATGGTTCGCACGTGTCAAATGATTCATAATCAAGAGACTCTAAAAGTCCATCTGCATGGAGCTTCTTCATGCGTTTGATACCTATGTGACCAAGGCGGCAGTGCCACAAGTATGTGGGACTATCATTATCAACCTTACTTCTTTTGGTACTCACATTATGAACATGTGTAGCATCACGTTCGAGATTCATAAAGAATA
Source organism: Triticum dicoccoides (assembly GCF_002162155.2). NCBI lineage: Eukaryota > Viridiplantae > Streptophyta > Magnoliopsida > Poales > Poaceae > Triticum > Triticum dicoccoides. The sequence continues at coordinate 1,784 of NW_021186349.1, forward strand.
AACCATTCACCATAGGAGCATGACCATAAAACATATCTCTCATAAAAATGGAACAACCATTATTCTCAGATTTAAAAGAGTAGCCATCTCGAATTAAACGAGATCCCGATACAATGTTCATGCTCAAAGCTGGCACTAAATAACAATTATTAAGGTTTAAAACTAATCCCGAAGGGAGATGCAGAGGCAGCGTGCCGACGGCGATCACATTGACCTTGGAACCATTCCCGACGCGCATCGTCACCTCGTCCTTTGCCAGTTTCCGCTTATTCCGCAGCCCCTGCTTTGAGTTACAAATGTGAGCAACTGCACC
>NW_021186350.1:0-1420 GCF_002162155.2 Triticum dicoccoides
TTTTTCAGCAGGTTGTTGGATAAATTTTTCCAGACATTGAGATCTAATCACAGCAGCTTTGAGCGAGTATTTAACAAAAAACTACCACATTTCATGGAACCGTGCCTACAAACTACCACTTTACAAATTTGTGCCAAAAACTACCACTTTTTGTCTAATCTTTGACTAAAAACTACCATGTCGGGAAAGTGCCCAATTCGCCTCTTCTAAACGCCTTTCTAACAGGATGGGCCCACCTGTCAGTATTAATCTTCTTCCTCCTCTCTCTCTGGCATTTCGTCAAACACTTCGCCGTGCTGCTACCCCACGTCCATGATGAAAACGAAGCTCGGGCATGAAGTCGAAGCAGCAAGCAGGGGCGCGGCGGCTGTGGTGGTGACTAGCAAGCGGCGACCATGGGTGCTGGTGGAGGCCGGCGCAGGGCGAGAGGAGCAGATGAAGGCTCGGGCTCCTCGAACCATGGGGATGGCCGGCAACAGGCAGCTGCGGGAGGCCGAGGGGAGCGGCGAGGTCGGCCGGATCTGGAGCTTGAGCCATCCGGCGGCGACGCTGGAGCAGGGCACTGGCGGGGCGAGGGAGAGGCCGCGCGCGGCAGAGACGGCTAGCTCCGGCGAGGGCACCGGTGGCCGGGGATGGGCGAAGCGGCGATGAGGAGGCCGGGGATGCGGAAGACGGCGTGGAGGTGCGGCACTGGTCGCGGGCATGGGAGGCGGATCCGGAGCGCGAGGTCGCCGATGAGGAACTGGACGGGGCGGCGCAGGCTGACGAGGTGCTGCGGGGTGACGGAGTGGGACGACGAGCGGGGCAGAGCGGCGGAGTGCATATGAAGTGTCTGAGGAAATGCCAGAGAGAGAGGAGGAAGAAGATTAATGCTGACAGGTGGGCCAATCATGTCGGAAAGGTGTTTAGAAGAGGCGAATTGGGCACTTTCCTGACATGGTAGTTTTTAGTCAAAGATTAGACAAAAAGTAGTAGTTTTCGGCATAAATTTGTAAAGTGGTAGTTTGTAGACACGGTTCCATGAAATGTGGTAGTTTTTTTGTAAAATACATCTTGCCTTTTGTTTTGCTATGCGATCAGATGAAGTTGTCACACCTAATGGTAACAAATAAATTCCTCAAAAAATAGGGGAAATTAACTCGAATTGTATGCTCAGTGTATCACATCTCTTCAGAAGGGAGAAATTACTAAGTTGGTGTTCATCTGCACTGAAAAGAGAAATTATGAAAGACTGGGCACCTCCTATTTTCCTGTAATGCCCATTGTCAACACGTGAGTACTAAGGGAGCTACATCAATGGTTGCACCAAGCATTGGGCAGAAGCACTTCACGAGTTGTTGATACACTCTTAGCTTAATAATTTAATGGAGTGATTACGTGTTATGTTTGATTCTAATTTCATGCAAACATATATAAAAAA
>NW_021186351.1:0-1518 GCF_002162155.2 Triticum dicoccoides
TGGCCATAAGCCTGCATTTAAAACTCTCTTGTTCGACGGGATCCTCAGGCACGACGAATTCGTCGTCGTCGAGGCTTGCCTCATCTCCGGAGGGAGGCATGTAGTCCTCCACCTCTTCTTCTGCCGCTCTCTCATGAGGGCTAGCGTCTCCGTCCTCCTGTGCTGAATCTTGCTGGAGTGGGTTGTCTTCGGCACTATCTAGGGTGTTATTATCTCCGGTGCCGGAATCTTCATTCTTGCTATGGCGGGATTTAGAGTGGCGCCGCTGACGCTGACGCTTGGGCTGTTTCTTGGAGGGGTCATCCTCCGCTGCCCCTTCGCCATTCCCATCCTTTGGGATATCCACCATGTATATGTCATATGATGAGATGGCTTTCCAGTGCCCGGAAGGCGCTGGTTCTTGGTCGTCTCCGACATCGTAGTCCATACCGTCGATGTCTTCGGAGTCGTAGTCTAGCATGTCGGTTAGATCATCGAAAGTGGCTACTAAGTGGGTGGTGGGTGGGTTTTGAATTTCTTCGTCGTCCGCATCCCAACCGTCCTGGCCACAGTCCGTCCAGGGCTCTCCTAATAACGAGAGATACTTTAGCGAACTCAAGATGTCGCCAAAAGGTGAGTGTTGAAAGATGTCCGAGGCAGTAAACTCCATGATCGGCGTCCAACCGGATTCGAGTGGTGGGGGCGCGGGAGGTTCGGAGTCCGGCAAGGAGTCCGGCACCTCGGAGTCACGAGCTTCGTGAGGGACAAGTTCAGTGTTTGGCTCTAACGCCGTAGAGGTTGCAGCCCCCGAGGCGGTGTCTAGCCATCCGTCCTCGATCTGCGCAGACGGCTCCAAATTGGAGATCGGAGCGGGCTCAAGTATGGCCTCCAGGGTACTGTCCGGCCGTAGAGCTAAATCATGCTCGCCGTGACAGTGCGGCATGCTCGGCTCTGGCTCGAATCCATCGAAGATCGAGTCCCCGCGGATGTCAGCCGTGAAGTTCAAACTTCCAAATCTGACCTGACGGCCAGGGGCGTAACTTTTGATCTCCTCTAGATGGCGAAGCGAATTGGCCCACAGTGCGAAGCCGCCGAATACGAAGATCTGTCCGGGGAGGAAGGCCTCACCCAGGACTACGTCGTTGATGATGATCGAAGAAGCCATCGAGCCTATCGGCGATGACACAGAGGAACTCTCAATGAATGCACCAATGTCGGTGTCAAAATCGGTGGATCTCGGGTAGGGGGTCCCGAACTGTGCGTCTAGGCGGATGGTAACAGGAGACGAGGGACACGATGTTTTTACCCAGGTTCGGGCCCTCTTGATGGAGGTAAAACCCTACGTCCTGCTTGATTAATATTGATGATGTGGGTTACAAGAGTAGATCTACCACGAGATCAAGGAGGCTAAACCCTAGAAGCTAGTCTATGGTATGATTGTTGTTCGTCCTATGGACTAAAGCCATCTGGTTTATATAGACATCGGAGAGGGCTAGGGTTACACAGAGTCGGTTACAATGGTAGGAGATCTACATATCC
>NW_021186352.1:0-2172 GCF_002162155.2 Triticum dicoccoides
CCCACAGACACACACACCGTTCTTGTGCCATTAGTGTCGTGTGCTAGGCATTCTACGTGTTTTGGTTATTACTTATACGCCTTCATGTGCATGAAGAAGCCACAAGTTTGAGAATTATATTTTACGGATGTATGATTACTTGGATTCCGGTGCTCCAGATTGCACAAATTATATCATGTCACTATGTTGGTGGGTAAGTATTGAATCGAGTTTAAAATATCTTCACCCATCTGTAATTTTTATTCCCTACACATCTTACTCTAAGCCAACCTCTTTGGAACCAAATTTCGTGAAATGACCCATAATTTTTTTTCTACAAAATTAAGAGCTTTACTTTATTTGCTCCAAATGTTCTCTCTATGCGTTAATAAAATGTGAGGTGGAATACCATTGATGTGAGATATTTGGATTGTTGAAGAATGTGGCTCCTGATTTAAGATGTGCCAAAAGGCAATCCATTTAGATAGTGAAGCCATGCCCACCAACTAAAGCCTCGAGGTTTGACACCCACCTATGGGAGACTGATAACCCACAAGTATAGGGGATCGCAACAGTTTTCAAGGGTAGAGTATTCAACCCAAATTTATAGATTCGACACAAGGGGAGCCAAAGAATATTTGAAGGTATTAGCAGCTGTGTTGTCAATTCAACCACACCTAGAGATTAATTATCTACAATAAAGTGATCAGTAGAAAAGTAGTATGATAGTTTTGATAATAGTGACAGCAGTAATGGTAACGGTAACAGTGATAGCAGTAATTTTATAGCAAGTGCAACAGTAACAACAGCAGTAGTAACTTAGCAAGAACAATATAGGATAAATTCATAGGCATTGGATTGGTAATTTGTTGGATGATATTCATCATGTGACAGTCATAACCTAGGGCGATACGGCACTAGCTCCAGTTCATAAATATAATGTCGGCATGTGTTCCGTAAATAGTCATCCGTGCTTATGGAAAGAATTTCATGGCATCTTTTGTCCTACCCTCCCGTGGCAGCGGGGTCCATATTGGAAACTAAGGGATATTAAGGCTTCCTTTTAATAGAGAACCAGAACAAAGTATTAACACACGGTGAATACATTAACTTCTCAAACTATGGTCATCATCGGGAGTGGTCCTGACTATTGTCACTCCGGGGTTGCCGGATCATAACACGTACTAGGTGACTATAACTTGCAAGATCGGATCTAGAACATGGATATAATTGTGATAACATAAACGGTTCAGATCTGAATTCATGGCACTCAGGCCCAAAGTGACAAGCATTAAGCATGGCAAAGTCATAGCAACATCAATCTCGGAACATAGTGGATACTAGGGATCAAGCCCTAACAAAACCAACTTGATTACATGATGAATCTCATCCAACTCCTCACCGACCAGCGAGCCTACGAAGGAATTACTCACTCTCGGTGGGGAGCATCATGGAATTGGCGATGGAGAAGGGTTGGTGATGATGAAGAACGAAGATCCCCCTCTCCGGAGCCCCAAACGGACCCCAAATTTGGCCTCCCAATGAAGAACAGGAGGCGACGGTGGCTCCATCTCGTGGATCGCGATAATTCTTTCTCCCTGGGTTTTTTTCTGGAAAAATAGGATTTTATAGCGTCGGTTTGAGGGTTTGCGGAGCCACCAGGTGGGGACAACCCACCTGGGTGCGCTTGGGAGGGCAGGCGTGCCCTGGTGGGTTGTGCCCACCCAGGTGCCCCCCTCCGGTGGCTCTTGGCTCCAGAAATTCTCTTTTGTTGTATAAAAATCCTTGCAAAGTTTCGTTTCATTCCAAGAACTTTTATTTCTACACAAAAACAACACCATGGTAGTTCTGCTGACAACAGCGTCAGTTCGGAGTTAGTTCCGTTCAAATCATGCAAATTAGAGTCTAAAACAAGAGGAAAAGTGTTAGGAAAGGAGATACGTTGGAGATGTATCAGAGACACGCTCAAGATTAATAATAATGTGTCCTTACTAGAATCGGACGAAATGAGGGGGTGGCACTTTGCCATCTTAGATGCCTCTAGCGATGTAGTTGGAGCAGGGGTAGCAGGATACCCAAAATACATGCATGTATTCAACCATTGTATATAGCACAAGATTGGGGGATGACTTAGGTTAATATCAAGACTAGCATTTAGTTTTTGTTGCGGATGACTAATGGAAGCAATGATGA
>NW_021186352.1:5441-8355 GCF_002162155.2 Triticum dicoccoides
TAGTAGTACTACTGCTCGCCGACCAGAAGCAAAGCAGTAGTTTAATTTATATCTGATCCACTACGTGATTTGACTACTATTACTATTTGTCACGTCAAGCTACAGATCAAGCTTTTGGTCTTCGATTACCCGAGCTACCAGGTGCTACTATTCCTAGTTCTTTGCTCCGCATAATTTAAATTTTGTCAAGAATTTTTCTTTCAACTTGTACTACTTTGTGCACAGATTTATCTACTAATGGTATCCATGAAGTACGATCTTCCACTGCTGGACCATGACACAAGGTTTACCCTATGGCAAGTCAAGATGTGGGCATTGTTGGCACAATCCAACTATGATGAAGCATTGGATAGTTTTGGGAAGAACAGAATTCAGGACTGGACTGATGAGGAGAAAAGAATTGATTATAAGGCTTTGTCACAAATTCAACTCCATTTGCATAATAATATTTTCCAGGAAGTTTTGAGCGAGAAAACTACCGCTGCTCTATGGTTAAAGCTGGAATGGATTTGTATGACTAAAGATCTCACCAGCAAGATGCATCTGAAGCAAAAATTATTCTTGCACAGGTTACCCAAGGGAGGTAATGTTTTGAATCATATTTCAAAATTTAAAGAGATCATATCTGATCTAGCTGCAATGGAGGTTAAGTATGAAGAGGAAGATAACGCTTTAATGTTACTTTGTTCACTGCCAAGTTCTTATACCAATTTTAGAGACACCATATTATACAGTCGTGATACTCTCACACTTAATGAAGTTTATGAAGCTTTGAACTCTAAGGAGAAGATGAAATTAATGGTGCCTCATGATGGTTCAAGTTCATCCCAAGCCGAGGGATTATCTATTCGTGGCAGGACAAAGGAGAAGAACTCCAATAATGGAAACAGCCTCTTACAGAAATGAAGTGGAGCCTTGGCGCAGTGGTAAAGCTACTACCTTGTGACCATGAGGTCACGGGTTCAAGTCCTAGAAAACAAAAGCTTGTCTGCAAGTTAAAGAAATCTCTTTATGGATTGAAGCAATCCCCTAGACAGTGGTACAGGATATTTGACACCTTTATGCTCTCTCAAGGTTTTAAAAGGTCTAATTATGATAGTTGTGTCTATTTGAAAACTATCAATGGTTCAAATATTTATTTGCTCCTTTATGTTGATGATATGCTAATTGCTGCAAAGAGTATGTCAGATATTGATGAACTAAAGAAGCAATTGGGTAATGAATTTGAGATGAAGGATTTGGGTGCGGCAAAGAAAATACTTGGCATGGAAATATCCAGAGATAGATCGTCTCGAAAAGTATATCTAAGTCAGAGAGGATATATTGATAAAGTTCTTCGTCGTTTTAATATGCATAATGCCAAGCTAGTAAGTACTCCATTAGCTGCACACTTCAAATTATCATCAACTTTATGTCCTAAGTCAGATGCAGATATTGAGTACATGTCTAGAGTTCCCTACTCGAGTGCAGTTGGTTCACTTATGTATGTCATGGTTTGTTCTCATCCGAGTTTATCATATGCATTGAGTGTTGTCAGTAGATACATGGCTAATCCTGGAAAAGAGCATTGGAAAGCAGTTCAGTAGATTTTCAGATACCTGCGTGGTACTTCTAATGCTTATTTACAGTTTGGAAAAACTAGAGATGGACTTGTTGGTTTTGTTGATTCTGATTTTGCTGCTGATTTGGATAAGAGAAGATCACTCACAGGTTATGTTTTCATCATTGGTGGTTGTGCTGTGAGTTGGAGAGCAACTTTGCAGTCTATTGTGGCTTGTTCCACTACTGATGCCGAGTATATGACTATTTCTGAGGCATGCAAAGAAGCTATCTGGTTGAGAGGTTTGTACGTTTAGCTTTGTGGAGATTCATCTTGCCCTACCATATTTTCTGACATTCAAAGTGCCATATATCTTACGAAGAATCCAAATATATGCAGCACATTGATGTCATATTTCATTATATTCGAGATGTTGTTGTTGAAGGCAATTTGAAGGTATGCAAGATAAGTACTCATGATAATCCTGCTTATATGATGATAAAGTCAGTTCCTACCAATAAGTTTGAGCTTTGCTCAGGCTTAGTTGGTATTTCTCACTAGTCCTATGGACTTTGACGCAGAAGGTGTTTATGCTGATTTGGATGGAGTTATTTACTTTCTTCGACAACTTGAGGAATTTGGATCAAGGTGGAGATTGTTAAATTGTGATCCAAATTATACCATGTTGGACTACACGTAGTACAACCGGTGTGGGATTTTGCGTTGACGTCGACACGTACGAGTACAACTCGTTTAGTTGCCCTACAAAGACTCTTATGTATTGCCCTCATATATACCCATGTAGTCGCACCTCAGACGGTATGTCGTCTCGTGCTTGTAATACTCCTTCTCATAGTGATTGCGCCTTCGTGCGTCCATGATTTTCTCCCGCAAGAGTTTCCACGTAAAAATTTGTATGCTCCTATGTCTCTTTTATTCTTGTTATTATGTAACATGTTAGACTACGCCAATCACATGCCATATCGTGACCACAGAGATATGCAGACGGATAATTCCCAGTAGCAATGAATCTTTGTTCTTAACCTGCTGCTTGTGATCAAGTTGCACAAGCAAATGTGCACATTCAAATTTCATACCTACACTTACTAATAATAGTCGCGACATGCACGATGTGTCCATCGGAGTCTTAGCCCCATATTACTGATACATCCCATTCTTAATCAGGAGTACCATTGTTGCTACTCAAGGACATTCTCCTCTCCGCCTCCTTCCACATACTCTTTGTTCTTTGCTACGGGAGGACACTCGCAAGCTTTACATGGATGGGGCAAGCTATTTATGGTAAGGTGTGGTTGTGTTGTGCCTTCTATGTGGGGTCAGGTTACAAATGTTCAACGCGCCAAAAAAGATATT
>NW_021186353.1:0-1239 GCF_002162155.2 Triticum dicoccoides
AAAAAAAACTTCCTATAATGGCACCTGTCTCAAAACACTCAGAAACACCTAAAAATAGGATAGCCAGAAATTTTTTCGAAAAATGCGTTTTCGAAAAATTTTGGGCCTAAACGGAGCGTGGCTACCCGACTCTTTTTTTTCCGAAACCTACTCCGGCAAGGAAACACGAATCGGAATCTAGATGGATCTCGAAAACAAACCTAATATGACAAGAACTCGGATTGGTGGTGGATATATGGTGGTAGATGGCAGCGGTGGTGGTATATGACAGCTGTGGTGGTATATGGATACGGATTCGAAGCGGTGGCGGATAAGCGGTGGTGGTAGATGGCAGGGGTGATGATGATGGTGCGGCGGCGGCGTGACAACGTATGACCAGAACTCGAAACTCTAAAAGACTAGACTCTAAGACCAGCAACTAGACACGACGATGCAACCGCAAATTCAACAAAGCAAAACCCTAAAAAGATTATGCAAAGGCTCAGATTGGTTCGGATATGATGAACTAACCCTAATTTTTTTTGTGGCTTTTTCGTGGACTGTAGGTATGAAGAACAGACTCGATCTAAACTACGAAAAACTGTAAAATCTCACCGAGCAACCTGGAAATCTGATACCACTTGATAGAGGCGGGGTGTCCCGATCTTTCGATGAGATGATAACTATCGATTTGGTGGAGACGACTTTGACGATCCGACTACAAACGTGCATGACGTTGCGCCTTAGCAATCGCTAAACCAATCTCCTGAGGTTACTGACGATGCCGGAAGCACGGTCAGCCTGACCACGAAGGTCTATTCCTGCAAGCAATCGAAGAACGAGCAAGAATATGATAAAGCAATCTGAATATTACAAATATATATGAGGTATTGATAATGGTGGGGATCCGGAAGCGGTCTTGGTCTGGTCGTTGGACACAAACGAAGTACACGAAGTTGCAATGGCTAACTTTTAACTAAACAAATCCCAAAGTCTAAACGATGCCCTAAGGGCTGTATATATGGAGGAAGAGGGGGGAATTTCGTGGCCCTTGGTGGAGGGGTCCGAAATCAACCCTATCTCTTGTTTCCCCACACATACGGACTCTAAAAATAGCCTATACTTATGTATTTCGAAATTACATGGGCCTGGCCCAATAATAAGGTGACGCAGCACCTAAAATAGCCTCGGGACGAAATTTATGAAGTGGCATCTTGTATATTTCGTCCAAGGCTTCATGCACCCATTATGGTGGCTTCA
>NW_021186354.1:0-819 GCF_002162155.2 Triticum dicoccoides
AGGGGCTGTCCAATGGAGGCCAATGTGTCGGCGAGGCCCTTGACCTTGTTGTAGAACTCAGTGGCAGTGGAGTCAAGCTTCTGACACTCTCCAAGCTGACGACGGAGTGCAGAGACACGAGCCTGGGACTGCGCTGCAAAGGTGCGCTCAAGGATGGTCCAGGCCTCATGAGACGTCTTCGCGAAGACAACAAGGCCGACAACTGCCGGCGAGAGCGACCCCTGGATGGAGGAGAGGTTCGCCTGGTCCTGCCCCGTCCAGACGCGATGGGCCGGATTGTAGACCGGACCGTGCACGCTGTCTACCAGCGCGGGTGGGCAGGGAAGCGATCCGTCGACGTAGCCTAGCAGGTAGTGACTCCCCAAGAGCGGGAGAACCTGCGCACGCCAGAAGATGTAGTTGTCGGCGGAGAGCTTGATGGTGATGAGATGACCGAAGTGAAATGGCGGCGACGAAGACAATCCCATCAAGGAGGCTGCCTGGGGTGCAAACACCATGGAGGCAGCCGGAGGCACCGAAGCCAATGCGGGAGGAGGCGGGACCGCAGCCAGGGCGGGCGCCGCAAAGCTCACGGCCGGTGCGGACGCCGCAAGGCCCGCGGCCGGGGCGGACGCCGCCAACCCCGCCAGCGGGGCAGTGTGATCCGCTTGCGGCAGGAGCGGCGGGACGACGCCTGCGGAGTCCGCAGCGGACGGCGGCGCCGCGGTGTGGACCACGAGGTCACGCCCAAGCGAGGGCGCCGGCGGCGTGGAGAAGACGGAGCCGATGCTCCTTGTCCCGATCGGAGCCGGAACAGAGACGGCATCGAGCGGGAGGTTG
>NW_021186355.1:0-1087 GCF_002162155.2 Triticum dicoccoides
AGTTTTGGCCGATTCTGGCCCGTTTCATGGACTTTTACTCACCGTTTTGGGGTCCCGAAAGTGATTTTCATGGTTGTTGAACCCCAAGTGTGCTTACGTGTTGGTCGTCGAGACTCGCAGTTTGGGCCGATCCTGGCCCATTTCTTGGACTGTTACTCAGTTTTGGGGTTCCGAAGTGATTTCCACGATTGACGAACCCCGGGTTTCGTTTATGTGTTGGTCATCAACACTCACAATTTTGGCCAATTCTGGTCCGTTTTGTGGACTATTACTTTTCGGGGTCCCGGAGGGATTTTCACGATTGACGATCCCAGGGTGCGTTTGCATGTCCGTCGTTAACACCCATAGTTTTGGCCAATTCTGACCCGTTTCGTGGACTATTAGTAACCGTTTTGGGGTCCCGAAGCAATTTGCATAGTTGTTGAACCCCAAGGTGTGCTTACGTGTCGGTTATGAACACTCGTAGTTTTTGTCAATTCTAACATGTTCCGTGCACTATTACTCACGGTTTTGGGGTCGCAAAGCGATTTCCATGGTAGTTGAACCCCAAGGTGCGCCTACATGTCGGTCCATAACAATCGCAGTTTTGTTCGATTCTGGCCCGTTTCAAGGACTATTGTTGAACCCCGGGGTGCGTTTACGTGTCGGTCATCGATACTCACGGTTTTTGTCATGTCTGACCCGTTTCGTGGACTATTACTCACCATTTTGGGGTCCCAAAGTGATTTTCATGGTTGTCGAACCCCAAGGTTTGCTTATGTGTCGGTCATCAACACTCATAATTTTGGCTAATTCTGGTCCGTTTCATGGACTATTACTCACGATTCTGGCCCGTTATGGGGCCCCGGAGCGATTTTCAGGATTGACGATCTCCAGGGTGTGTTTGCATGTCCGGCGTCAATACTCACAGTTTTGGCGAGTTCTGACCGTTTCGTGGACTATTACTCACTGTTTTTGGGTCACGGAGTGATTTGCATAGTTGTTGAATCCCAAGGCAGTTTTGGCCGATTCTACCCCGTTTCGTGGACTGTTACTCATCATTTTGGGGTCCCGAAGCGATTTAAACGATTGGTGAACTCTGAGGTGC
>NW_021186356.1:0-910 GCF_002162155.2 Triticum dicoccoides
GTCGTCAACTCCGTAGTCGAACTGGTCAACAGCAGCGTCGGTCTCGTAGTCTACCGGAGAGAAGAGGGAGGAGAAACAGTAAATACATAGCAAGCAAGTGCATAACAGGATAACAGGCAGAGCTAGACGTGTTCTACGCGGTAGGAGGTGATACCGGTGAAGGGGGGAAGCATCCGGGAAGTATTCCCGGGGTTCCGTGTTTTCGGGCAGAGGAGCCGGAGGGGGGGAAAGTTGCGAGTTCGATAGGTTAGGGGGGTGTGGCGGACGAACGGGTTGCGTATCCGAAATCGTCTCGTCGTTCTGAGCAACTTTCATGTAGAAAGTATTTTAATCCGAGTTACGGATTAAAAGATATGATTTTCTAAAGATTTTATTAATTTCTGGAATTTAATTAATTATTTAATTAATTCGAAAAACAGATTAATGACATCAGCATGATGTCATGCTGACATCAGCAGTCAACAAAGTTGACGTGGTCAACCTGACATGTGGGTCCAGTGGGACCCACCTGTCATTCTCTGTTTAGGTTAATTACAGATTAGTTAATTTAATTACTATTTAATTAACCTAACTAGTTAACTAAATTAATTAAACCGGATTAATTAACTTAATTAATTCCTTAGATAATTAATTAATTAATAATTAATTTTATTAAATCATTTTTATTTTTATTAATTATATTTATTTTAATTAATTTTAATTATTTTTTTTTATTTTTTTTAATCCCTCTTTTTTTTTCTGGGGCGTGGGCCCCATGTGTCTGTGGCCCAGAGGGGCTAGCGGGCATGGGTGCGGGCGCTCGCCCGAACGGCGTGGGCGCTGGGCGCGGGCGCACCCGAGCGGGCACTCGCCCGCAGGGTGGGACGAGGCCGCCGGGGCACCGACGATGGGGCATGCCGGCGCGGCCAGC
>NW_021186357.1:0-1006 GCF_002162155.2 Triticum dicoccoides
GAGTCTTGATGACCGACACGTAAACGCACCCCAGGGTTTGTTAATCAATGAAATCGCTCCGGGCCCCGAAAACAGTGAGTAATAGTCCATGAAATGGGCCAGAATCGGCCAAAACTATGGGTGTTGTTGACCGTCACGTAAGCACACCTTGGGGTTCGACAAGCATGGAAATCACTTCGGGACCCCCAAACGTTGAGTAATAGTCCATGAAACGGGTCAGAATCGACAAAAACCGCGAGTGTTGATGACCGACACGTAAACGCACCCCAGGGTTCGTTAATCGTGGAAATCACTCCAGGACCCCAAAACAGTGAGTAATAGTCCATGAAACGAGCCAGAATCGGCCAAAATTGTTAGTGTTGATGACCGACACGTAAGCGCACCTTGTGGTTCAACAATCATGGAAATCACTTTTTGACCCCAAAACAGTGAGTAATAGTCCACGAAACTTGTCAGAGTCAACAAAAACCGCGAGTCTTGATGACCGACACGTAAACGCACCCCAGGGTTTGTTAATCAATGAAATCGCTCCGGGCCCCAAAAACAGTGAGTAATAGTCCATGAAATGGGCCAGAATCGGCCAAAACTATGGGTGTTGTTGACCATCACGTAAGCACACCTTGGGGTTCGACAAGCATGGAAATCACTTCAACACCCCAAAACGGTGAGTAATAGTCCATGAAACGGGTCAGAATCGACAAAAACCGCGAGTGTTGATGACCGACACGTAAACCCACCCCAGGGTTCGTTAATCGTGGAAATCACTCCAGGACCCCAAAACAGTGAGTAATAGTCCATGAAATGGGCCAGGATCGGCCAAAACTGTCAATGTTGATGACCTACACGTAAGCCCACCTTGGGGTTAAACAAGCACAGAAATCACTTTTTGACCCCAAAACAGTGAGTAATAGTCCACGAAACTTGTCAGAATCAACAAAAACCGCGAGTCTTGATGACCGACACGTAAACGCACCCCAGGGTTTGTTAATCAATGAAATCGCTCCGG
>NW_021186358.1:0-641 GCF_002162155.2 Triticum dicoccoides
CGGCAAAAACTGTGAGTGTTGATGACCGACACGTAAGCGCACCTTGGGGTTCAACAACTACGAAACCGGTTTGGGGCCCCAAAACGGTGAGTAATAGTCCATGAAACTATGGAAATTCGTTTGGGGCCCAAAAATGGTGAGTAATAGTCCACGAAACGGGTTAGAATCGGCCAAAACCGCTAGTGTTGATGACCAAAACATAAACACACACCAGGGTTCGTTAATCGTGGAAATCACTCCGGGACCCCAAAACAGTGAGTAATAGTCCACGAAACGGGTCAGAATCAGCCAAAACCGCGAGTGTTGATGACCGAAACGTAAACGCGCCCTAGGATTCGTTAATCGTGGAAATCACTCCGGGACCCCAAAACAGTGAGTAATAGTCCATGAAACGGGCCAGAATCCATCAAAACTGTGAGTGTTGATGGCCGACACGTAATCGCACCTTGTGGTTCAGCAACTATGGAAATTGCTTTGGGGCCCCAAAACGGTGAGTAATAGTCCATAAAACGGGTCAGAATCGATAAAAACCGCGAGTGTTGATGACCGAAACGGAAGCGCACCCCAGGGTTCGTTAATCGTGTAAATCACTCCGGGAACCCAAAACAGTGAGTAATAGTACACGAAACGGGCCAGAATCG
>NW_021186359.1:0-4027 GCF_002162155.2 Triticum dicoccoides
TAACTTGGCTAAGAGAATCATTAGTGGAATCAAGAGAACTACTAGAAGCAACAACATTGGATTTAGCATGATTATTGTTACTACTAGAAGAAGAATCTTTCTTGTTCTTGTTACTAGACTTGAATTGTGGCATGTAAGTAGATAAGAGTAAACGCTTGGCAATCTAAGAAGAACTTTTCTTGCGAAGATCATCATTGATTGCCTTTAAAAACTCATGCTCTTGCTCAAGGTTGAGCTTTTCAAAGCGTAACTTCTCATGAGTCTTTAAAAGTTCTCGATGATCTTCCAAGATAGTTTCATGAGCTAACTTAAGAGTGTTTAGTTCTTTAGTTAGGCGCTCAACCTTCTCCTTATCATTGTCATTCGTTTTATCTTGATTAGCATGATTAATTGACGTTTCATCATAGTATTCATCACTAGAGTTGTCAACAAGTAAATCATCATCACCTAACAAGTCATCTTCATCACTATTGAAATCAACATACTTGGGGTGTGATACCTTTGGGCCTTTAGCCATGAAGCATCTTCCAATTCCTTCATTTGGTGAGTCAAATATGTCGTAGGAGTTGGTTGGCACAAGTGCTAGACCGGCAACACCTTCATCTTGAGTATATTCGGATTCCGAGTGATAACTTCTTTCAGAGTGATTGTCGGAGTCGGAGCCGGATACCCATTCACCAACATGAGCATGGTGTCTTATTTTTGTGGAGCTCCTTGATGACTTATTCAAAGGATCGATATGGTTGACTAGAGGGGGGTGAATAGGCAACTAACAATTTTCAGACTTTTCTTTAACAATTTAAATCTTGCAATGAAATAGGTTGTCTAGATGTGCAACTACGTGGACAACCTATATGATGCAAGGACAATGAGCACACAAGCAAGCAATGGATATAGAACAAGTAAGCTTGCAAAAGTAAAGGGATAAGATAACCAAGAGTGGAGCCAGTGGAGACGAGGATGTGTTACCGAAGTTCCTTCCTTTTAAGGGGAAGTACGTCTCCGTTAAAGCGATGTGGACGCACAATGCTCCCCAAGAAGCCACTAGGTCCACCGTAATCTCCTCACGCCCTCACACAATGCGAGATGGTGTGATTCCACTATTGGAGCCCTTGAAGGCGGCAACCGGACCTTTACAAACAAGATTGGGGCTATCTCCACAACACTTGTAGGCTCCCAATAATCCCTTGAAGCTTTACCACAATGGAGTATGGCTTCGAGGTGACCTCAACCGTCTAGGGTGCTCAACACCCAAGAGTAACAAGATCCGCAAGGGATAAGTGGGGGGAATCAAATATCCTGTGGTGGAAGTGTAGATCGGGCACTTGTCACCCAATCCTGAGCAAATCAACAAGTTTGATTGGCTAGGGAGAGAGATCGAGTGAAAATGGAGCTTGGAGCAACAATGGAGCTTGGAGAAGGAAGAGGTAGTCAACTAGAGGTAGAAGACACCCCTTATATAGTCATGGACAAAATCCAACCATTATCCACATGTTCAACCCGCGACACACGGTACTACCGCTCCAGGGGCGCGGTACTACCGTGAGGCTGCGCGGTACTACCGTGGCTAACCACAGTACTACCGCGACAGCAACACAGGCCGGAACTAGCCTGATAAGGGGGCAGTACTACCGCTTGCGCGGTACTACCGCACGGCAGGAAGGTCACGGCCTGGGAAGGGCGCGGATGAAATAAATTACATCCATGCCTACTTCCGTTGAACCGGAGGAGGTGCAAAAATCCGACGCGGTACTACCGCCCGCGAGGCGCGGTACTACCATGCGGGCGCGGATGTAAAAAATTACATCCGCGCCTACTACCGCGACACTGCGGTACTAGGTAGGAGGGCCACGGTACTACGACTCCTAGGGAGCGGTACTACCGTGGGCCTCCGTGGTACTACCGCGCTGGACGAGCGGTACTACCGTGGAGGGAGTAGATGTAAAAAATTACATCCGCCCCTACTGCCGCACCGGAGCGGGACAAGGCCAGGGAGCCGCGGTACTACCGCTCCAGATGAGCGGTACTACCGTGACACACCGCGGTACTACCGCGTGTACTTGCGGTACTACCGCAAGCACAGCAGTAGTCGTCAGATTTCCGCACAACCAAGATAACAAAGGGAAGCTCCAAAATGCAGGGAAAGGAGGAACAAGTGTACGTGTTGATTCCACCCAAACCTTTCCGACGCGGACCCCCTCTTAATAGTACGGCTCTCCTACGACTCAAATCCACCAAAGAGAAACGTAGAACAACGCTGACTTCAATAGTCTCCGAGGGGCACCGAATCGTCTCGTGCCTAGATATGAATAACCTGAGAAACTCAAGGCACCCGATTAGTCCGCAAATGCATTGTCATCAATCACCAAAACACCTGAGGGGAAAATATGTCCTTACAATCTCCCCCTTTTTGGTGGATTGATGACAACACGGGATTTGCATATGGATAAGATAATTTAGAGCAGGGGCAAACCCCACCTCTCTAAAATATAGACGGGCTCCCCCTAGATGTGTGCACTTTAGATGAATGCTTTGGACTGCATAGCACACAGACTAGGATCAACACTCCCCCTATATTTTAGAGACTAAGACATGATAATAAGCATAGCATAGCATAAATATAGCACAATATAACACAAGCTCGCTAGGATAGATAGAGTGCATATGTCTTACACCATATGAAGTAAAGCTACTGAGGTTCAACCGAGAAAGCAGCAAACACATGACACAAACGAGAAAGCAGCAAACACACGACACACTCGCAAATCCCTACACTCTCTCCCCCTTTGGCATCAAGACGCCAAAAAGGCAGAGAGGACACCTACACACAAGAGGTGGCTCAAGCAGAGAACTCGTCCCAACCCTCTCCGTCGGTCTCCTCGGCAGCAGGGATGGACTCCTCGACATCCTCCTCAGACTCAGTCCACCTGTAGCCTTGTTTCTCCATCCCCTCGGCTTCTGGAGTAATGTGCTCCTCAGACCCGCCAGACACTGCCTCACCATAGAGCTGCAAGATCTTGTTGTCCCGGCGACGACTCTCCTTGGACGCCATGTGAGTCCTGTACTGCCTCTTGGCTTGCATGCAGAAAAGAGTCTTCATCTTGTCCTTCAGCTTCTTGGCCCATGATGGCATAGAGGCACTCTGGGAAGGTCTAGCATCATGGCCCTTAGCAACATCCTCGGCGCCAGCATCCTCCTCATCAACAGCAGTCCTAGCAGCAGTCGCCTCGGCGCGAGTAGTGGTGTTGGCCCAGTTGGGTTTGATACGCAGGCAGATGGGCTCATGGCGAACCCAGTTAGGAGCAAGAAACTCATCATTAGGAAACATCTTCTCCCAAGTCCTCGAAATCAGTAGAAACAGATAGGGCCCATAGATAGGCACCTTGCGGTTGAACACTGCAAATCGAAGCTCACACCACATGATGTGTGAGACATCAAGTGGCTGTGACTGAGACGAACGAGCATCCTCGCAGATGAGCATCATGTCCACCATATAGGCATGAACCTTGTCTTTATCACCGATGCGAGGGAACAAGGAGTTGCGGAAGATGCGATGCATGATATCCAGGAAAGGGTTGAGCACCAAAGCTGTCTTGCCATTGGCGAGTGCCTTCTCAACCATGAAAGGGGCAAGTCTGTCCTTGCTGGCAGAATCAGCATTGGCATGGGGGCGAACACCCACTAAAGAGTCGAGTCCATCATCAGGAACCTGGAGGAGATCCATGAACTCCTTCCAGGTAGCAGACAGCTTACGGCCGTTGGTCATCCAGGTCATCCTCCGTTCCTCATCGGAGTGAAAGTAGACTGAGGCAAAGAACTGACAGATAAGCTCAAGGTCATAGTCGAGGTGGAAGGTAATCACATGCTCAATGCCAAACTGCTCCACCAAGTCCAGAGCCTCTCCAAAGTAGTCACGAAACTTGTCCTTCCTCATGTGATGCATATCAATCCACTTCACCTCCACATAGGTGTTCTGCTTGTTCTTGATGACATCCAGATAGATGTTGACCTGTTGTTTGTTCCAGAA
>NW_021186360.1:0-553 GCF_002162155.2 Triticum dicoccoides
ACTTCTATA
Organism: Triticum dicoccoides; assembly: GCF_002162155.2. Lineage (NCBI taxonomy): Eukaryota > Viridiplantae > Streptophyta > Magnoliopsida > Poales > Poaceae > Triticum > Triticum dicoccoides. The sequence continues at coordinate 10 of NW_021186360.1, forward strand.
TATAGTAAAATAAATTAGTTTATTAAATCAACTAGCTAGTTCAACTATATATGAAGCACTTACTATAAATAAAATAAAATAGTACTTACTAAAAATAAACTAGTATTTTTCCAACTAACTAGTATTTTTCTAACTAATTATATTACCAAAAAAATAAACTAGTACTTACTAACACAATATAAATATCACCAAAAAAATCTATTAACAATAGTATCACCAAACATGCATATTCAACAATAATATCACCAAAAAAATCTATTAACAGAAAAAAAAATCTAACACAATATGAACAAATTAGTTACACAATCTAAATTAACATACTATGAACTACATATCTAAATTACTACACATCTAATCCAACAAAAAAATCTATAAACTACAAAAAAATCTAACAAAAATCATAAAAAGTTGCTCACGGCGAGGTCGACGGCGACGGCGACGACGACGACGAGGTGCGGCGCGGGGCGGCGACGGTGTCAGGGCGGCGCTGGCCGGGGCCGCGACGTCGGGGCGGCAGGGCAGGGCGGGGCGGCGACAGCGTCGG
>NW_021186361.1:0-1372 GCF_002162155.2 Triticum dicoccoides
ATGAAGAAGCTCCATGCTGATGGACTTTTAGAGTCTCTTGATTATGAATCATTTGACACGTGCGAACCATGCCTTATGGGTAAAATGACCAAGACTCCGTTCTCAGGAACAATGGAGCGAGCAACCGACTTATTGGAAATCATACATACTGATGTGTGCGGTCCGATGAGTGTTGAGGCTCGCGGTGGCTATCGTTATGTTCTCACTCTCACTGATGATTTAAGTAGGTATGGGTATATCTACTTAATGAAACACAAGTCTGAAACCTTTGAAAAGTTCAAGGAATTTTAGAGTGAGGTTGAAAATCAACGTGACAGGAAAATCAAGTTTCTACGATCAGATCGTGGAGGAGAATACTTGAGTCACGAGTTTGGGGCACACTTAAGAAAATGTGGAATAGTTTCACAACTCACGCCGCCTGGAACACCTCAGCGTAATGGTGTGTCCGAACATCGTAATCGCACTCTGTTAGATATGGTGCGATCTATGATGTCTCTTACCGATTTACCGCTTTCTTTTTGGGCTATGCTTTAGAGACTGCCGCATTCACTTTAAATAGGGCTCCGTCGAAATCCGTTGAGACGACACCGTATGAATTATGGTTTGGGAAGAAACCTAAGCTGTCATTTCTAAAAGTTTGGGGATGCGATGCTTATGTCAAGAAACTTCAACCTGAAAAGCTCGAACCCAAGTCGGAAAAATGCGTCTTCATAGGATACCCAAAAGAAACTATTGGGTACACCTTCTACCTCAGATCCGAAGGCAAGATCTTTGTTGCCAAGAATGGGTCCTTTCTGGAGAAAGAGTTTCTCTCGAAAGAAGTAAGGGGGAGGAAAGTAGAGCTTGATGAAGTATTACCTCTTGAGCCGGAAAATGGCGCAACTCAAGAAAATGTTCCTGAGGTGCCTACACCGACTGGAGAGGAAATTAATGACAATGATCAAGATACTTCTGATCTAGCCCCTACTGAAATTCGAAGGTCCACAAGGACACGTTCCGCACCAGAGTGGTACGGCAACCCTGTCTTGGAAATCATGCTGTTAGACAACGGTGAACCTTCGAACTATGAAGAAGCGATGGCGGGCCCGGATTCCGACAAATGGCTAGAAGCCATGAAATCCGAGATAGGATCCATGTATGAAAACAAAGTATGGACTTTGACTGACTTGCCCGTTGAGCGGCGAGCCATAGAAAATAAATGGATCTTTAAGAGGAAGACAGACGCGGATGGTAATGTGACCATCTATAAAGCTCGGCTTGTCGCTAAGGGTTATCGACAAGTTCAAGGGGTTGACTACGATGAGACTTTCTCACCGGTAGCGAAGCTGAAGTCCGTCCGAATCATGTTAGCAATTGCCGCATTCTATGATTA
>NW_021186362.1:0-1018 GCF_002162155.2 Triticum dicoccoides
GGTTGGGTGGGTGGGAGAAACCACTGCCACCTTTGCTCTTCTGCTGATACGGCTGACGGAACGGAGGAGGAGGAAGCCAATACTTCTGCTGCTTGACCACTTGAGTAGAGGAAGACGGAGTAACATCTCTGGCACGCTTCCTGGAAGCATCACACCTCATCTGAGCAGCCTCTTGCTTCAGTGCCATGTTGTAGAACTCATCGTATCTCAACGGCTCAAAGAGGACAAGAGCGAGCTGAATTTCCTCACGAAGACCACCCCTGAACTGATAGATCATGCTCTTCTCATCAGGAACATCCTGCTTGGCAAAACGGGCGAGCTTCTGGAACAACTTATTGTAGTCATAGACAGACAAAGAGCCTTGCTTCAGATTGCGGAATTCCTGACGCTTACTCTCAACCAAACTTTGAGGGATGTGATGAGCGCGGAAATCTTGACGGAAATCGCCCCAAGTGATAACACGTCCACCTCTGGAATCCTTGTACTGCTGGAACCACTCTGCAGCCTGATCTTTGAGCTGGAAAGAAGCGAACTTGACGTAATCTTCAGGCCTGACGTTGCTGCATTCAAAATGCTTGCCCAGATCCACTAGCCAATCGTCAGCATCGGTAGCCTCAACACAACCGCTGAACGTCTTTGGGCCATTAGCAAGGAACTGGTTCAGAGTAGCAAAGTGGTGCTGATTATGGCCTTGATTCCCTTGACTGCCTTGATTGCGCTCTTGAAGGATTTGCATGATCAACTGTGTGTTTGCATTAGTAGCGGCCATCACAGCTTGCCATGCTTCCGGAGGAGGCGGAGGTGGAGGCGGATTAGGATTCGGAGTCGTGCGCGTTGGAGGAGCCATCCTGAAGAGGTTGACCACCATTAGCACATAGATAGACAACAATATAGAAGCTGAATCCAACGGAATGAAAATTGCAACATATAGTCTTCACATCCGAACAAAATGAACGAATGCATTCCTCTTCAAATGGTCACATATCCATAAATTGAGAAACCACGAAGAATTAAGGAA
>NW_021186363.1:0-1027 GCF_002162155.2 Triticum dicoccoides
CTCGACATAGTGGTTCATCCGATGACAACATCGAGGAGCATGTGGGAGCCATCATGGGTATCCAGATCCCGCTGATGGTTATTGACTGAGAGAGTCTCGGTCATGTCTGCATGTCTCCCGAACCCGTAGGGTCTACACACTTAAGGTTCAGTTACGCTAGGGTTATAGGGATATGTATATGCAGTAACCCGAATGTTGTTCGGAGTCCCGGATGAGATCCCGGACGTCATGAGGAGTTCCGGAATGGTCCGGAGGTAAAGATTTATATATGGGAAGTCCTGTTTCGGGCATCGGGACAAGTTTCGGGGTTATCGGTATTGTACCGGGACCACCGGAAGGGTCCCGGGGGTCCACCGGGTGGGTCCACCTGTCCCGGGGGGCCACATGGGCTGTGTGGGGTGCGCCTTGGCCTAATGGGCCAAGGGCACCAGCCCCACATAGGCCCATGCGCCTAGGGTTCAAGGGGGGCAAGAGTCCTAGGAGGTTAAGGCACCTCCTAGGTGCCTTGGGGGGAGGGAAAACCCCCCTTGGCCGCCGCACCCCCTAGGAGATTGGATATCCTAGGGCCGGCCACCCCCCCTTGGCACCCCTATATATAGTGGGGGAGAGGAGGGACTTCATACCTGAACGCCCTGGCCTTTGGTTGCCTCCTTCTCCCTCCCCAACACCTCCTCCACCTCCATAGTGCTTAGCGAAGCTCTGCCGGAGTACTGCAGCTCCACCAACACCACGCCGTCGTGCTGCTGCTGGTGCCATCTCCCTCAACCTCTCCTCCCTTCCTTGCTGGATCAAGAAGGAGGAGACGTGGCTGTTCCGTACGTGTGTTGAACGCGGAGGTGCCGTCCGTTCGGCGCAGGTCATCGGTGATTTGGATCACGTCGAGTACGACTACATCATCACCTTGCAAGCTTCCGCACGCGATCTACAAGTGGTATGTAGATGCAAACTCTCTCCCTAGACTCGTTGCTTAGATGAACTCATAGATGGATCTTGGTGAAACCGTAGGAAAAATTTTAATTTTCTGCAA
>NW_021186364.1:0-1361 GCF_002162155.2 Triticum dicoccoides
AATCACAATTAGAGTACTCTTGAGGAGTTCTCCATTCATAAATCGTGACTCTGCCAGTTCTACCTTTTTGCATGGGTTATCCGGAAGAAATATGTTGAACTTGGTTCGACATACTAATCTATGCATCCACAACTCAGAAAGTTATATGTTCCTTTGAGTTGTTCTCTTTAGTTGCATTCTGACCCTCGTCTATCAATTGATAGTCAAGAGTATGCGTGCGTTCGTTCATCGATGCCTATGACTCTTGTGGTCTGTCAAGCCATTCTATTCCGGAATGACTAGGAGAAACAAACTCCAGTACCTCTTCCATATCTAGGATTGGGTCAAAGTAGTTGTGTTCCGCAGATCAAGTTACAATCCAGCTTCTGGTCTGCTCTACCCTGAAGTATTACCTTCTTTATGACAGGAATTTCATGAGAATTGCACCACCTTTTGTGAATTCTTGACACAGTGACACTTCTTGCCATCACTGTTCATTCCTCGGCCTTCGTGTTGATGCAACCGGAATACCGACAAATGAATTGTGATGTGTGAAATCAATACTGCTAGCAACTCTGTTGCTTGGTAGTTAAAGGATAATAATTTCATCCTTAGTATGTTGGTTTTCGAATCATCCTTCTAAGACTGATCGTGCTACCTAGTCCTTATTTCGGTGCACCCTTCGATTGATGAGTTAGGATCTTGTCAAGTCCTCACTCATTTGATCATATCGTCTTGCCCTCAAAAGCAAGATTGTTCTCGAGCTTAGTAACATACCGGTGGTTCGTGACTTTCCAAATATCTTCTTGGAGGTGTTACCGGGTTGTCACCTGACCGCTATGTTGAGTTCGTGATCAAGTTGGTTTCTTGTGAACCACCTTCTCTCCAAGAATCGGTGTTAGATATCCCTGAGCTAGTTGGTTAAGCTGGACAACAACTTGGAGAGTTGGAAGATAAAAGCTTGTCTGACTTAGTTCGTTCCAAAGGGATATTCTTGTGTAGTGTGTGTTGAAGAAAGATGATATCTTCATCGATTGGTCCTTGTGATCAGTTGCTGGATCTATTGTCTTATCAATCCTTTGATTTGAGTGTGGGCTATCGTCAAATCAAATCAGTACCAACGATGCTCGTAATGTTGTCTTATTCGTGGTTGATCCCTCGAGCATACACCATTATATCTTTTGGGTCTGACCAATGCTATCACTTGTTCACTTAACTATGGAATTCCTTTTAAAAGGAAACCCAGATGAATTGTTGTTGTGCCCATTGACAACATCCTTGTCTTCTCCATAATTTTGCTGAACATTAAGCTAGTGTTGGAAACTTTTGAAAGCATTTATTCATGCTAGCTCATGAAGCATATGTTTGGATGAAGGTAGTGA
>NW_021186365.1:0-1603 GCF_002162155.2 Triticum dicoccoides
GTTGGTCTCCTCCTCTGATGTACGTGAGTCCTTATGTTCTCGAATATCGATCAGATAGTATGACCTGTTGTGCAGATTCTTGCTGACCACGAAAGGCCCCTCCCAAGGTGGGGATAACTTATGCATACCAGTCTGATCTTGGATGAGCCGAAGCACCAAATCTCCCTCCTAAAAGGTTCTGGTTCTGACCCGGCGACTGTGATAACGACGAAGATCCTGCTGGTAAATCGCCGATCGGGCGGCTGCGATGTCACGCTCTTCATCCAACCGGTCCAAAGCATCTTGCTGTGTTGTCTCGTTGTCCGCTTCAATATAAGCCGTTACACGAGGTGAATCATGACGGATATCACTGGGGAGAACCGCCTCCGCTCCATAAACCATGAAGAACGGTGTATACCCTGTTGATCTATTGGGCGTTGTATTGATGCTCCATAGCACACATGGTAATTCTTCTACCCAACAACCCGGCGTTCTCTGCAAAGGAACCATGAGCCGGGGCTTGATGCCTCTCAGGATCTCTTGATTAGCTCTTTCTGCTTGACCATCGGACTTTGGATGTGCCACTAATGAAATGTCGAGCCGGATGTGCTCTCGTTCGCAGAACTCCTTCATAGCACCTTTGGACAAATTGGTACCATTATCTGTGATAATACTATGCAGAAAGCCAAACCGGAAAATCACATTTTTGATGAACTGAACCGCCGTGGCCGCATCACACTTGCTAACAGGTTCTGCCTCCACCCAGTTTGTAAACTTGTCTACCGCCACTAGGAGGTGGGTCTTCTTATCTTTGGACCTTTTAAAAGGCCCAACCATATCCAGCCCCCAGGTCGCAAACGGCCAAGTAATTGGAATCATTCTCAATTCTTGAGCCGGTACATGAGCACGCTTTGAAAACCTTTCGCAACCATCACATCGTCTGACCAGATCCTCTGCATCAGCATGAGCAGTTAACCAATAAAAACCATGGCGAAATGCTTTGGCCACCAGAGACTTTGAACCGTCGTGGTGACCACAATCTCCTTCATGGATCTCACGCAAAATTTCACGGCCTTCTTCAGGAGACACGCAGCGTTGAAAAGCTCCTGATATACTGCAATGATGCAACTCGCCGTTGATGATAGCCATGGACTTGGATCGCCGGATTATCTGCCGGGCTAGAATCTCATCCTCTGGCAACTCACCCCGGTTCTTGTACGCCAGGTAAGGAAGCGTCCAATCTGGAATAACATGAAGAGCCGCCACCAATTGAGCCTCCAGATCAGCAATAGCCAAATCCTCTTCACCAGGGATCTTGACCGACGGGTTGTGCAGCACATCCAGAAATACATTGGGCGGGACCGGTTTGTGCTGAGAGCCCAGCCGGCTTAAAGCATCTGCCGCTTCATTTTTCCGCCGATCCACGTGGTCCACCTAATAGCCTTTGAAATAACCTGCGACAGTATCCACCTCACGACGATATGCTGCCATGAGTGGGTCCTTGGAGTCCCAAGTGCCAGACACTTACTGAGCCACAAAGTCTGAGTCACCGAAGCACTTAACTCGACTTAGATTCATCTCCTTTGCCATCCGGAGACCATGGAGCAAGGCTTCATACTCAGCT
>NW_021186366.1:0-3075 GCF_002162155.2 Triticum dicoccoides
ACACCTTTTTGAGAGAGCCAAAAATTATGCTATGCTTGCTCCTATGCTTCACTTAAATTTTTAGAGCCATGGATTTGCTCTAGTACTTCACTTATATCTTTTTGAGCACGGTGTGTTGTGTTATTTTTGAAGAAATTATCTCTTGCTTCACTTAGATTATTTTGAGAGAAAGAAAAAAATTATGCTCATGTTCTTCACTTATATTTGTTTGAGCCTATCAAAAGCAACATATGAAAATAGTCCCAAAGTGATAGATATCCAAGGAGGATATAATAAAAAAGTTCATGAAGATCATTGGACAAAATAAACTTGTTTCTTAGTAATGGTTTTGAGATATGACGATATGATATGTGAGTCATGTTGATGAGTAATTATGCTTTAGTAAGAATATTGATGTTAAGGTTTGTGATTCCCCATGCAAGCACGAAAATCAATAGTTATGCAATGAAATTTATATCCTACTTATGGTGAATTATTCGGTGTTACTTATGCTTAATGCTTGGGTACGAGATTTTTTGCTTTTTGGTTGGTCACTTCTCAATCTTTTTGCTTGACTTCATTTTGCACTAAGTATGATCACTACTTGTGCATCCAAAGCCCTTTAAACCAGTTTTTCCATATGAGTCCACTATACCTACCTATATGCGGTATTTCCATGTCGTTCTAAGCAAATTTGCATGTGCCATCTCTAATGTTCAAAATAAATTTCTCTTTTGTGTGCTCTACTGCTCGCGTAGTGGTGAACGGTAGCCAATATTTTCCATGCTAGCCGTGTTATTCTCACGATGAGTGTTTATTCTCTTGTCATTGCACGAGAGTATGACAAAGGTATTAGGGATTCCCAATCCCGAAATGAAAAATGAATTTACTTTATGTTGCCAAATAATAAATTGCTTGGAAAGTGTTGGTATGGAGGGCACCCGTGGATACAGTTAGCCATGGAAAGTGAAAGTAATGGTGGAAACTGGAATAAACTTTATTTTCTGTTTGGGAACCGCCTATGATGTATTTAGCATGGAAAGTGTTGGGATGCTCCAAGTTGTTTTCATTGGTGGGAAAAGTATGCCTCTCAAAAATAATTTTTATCTCTCAATTTAAGCTTTGATCTCTGGCACCTCTACAAATCCCTACTTCCCTCCGCGAAGGGCCTTTATTTTACTTATGCAATTTTTATTTTGAATTTGAGTCTCCATCTTCTCTTATAAAGCACCAACTAAGGGGTTCTATGATCGTATTTGAGCATTGGGTGTAGCTAATATTCGAGTGTGTTTCATGAATGGATCAATGATTGAGCATGATGGGCCAGGGATAACTTGCTTTAGTGTTGATATTTTGAAAGACATGGTTGCTTGTTGGTATGCTTGAGTATTAAAGTCTTCATGTCAAAACTAGACTATTTCTTTCAATCATATAAAAGTCCATATGTCCATGCTATAAAGAAAAGAAATGTGATGAACATGTTAGGCAGCATTCCACATCAAAAATTATGTTTTTATCATTTACCTAGTAGAGGACGAGCGGGAATTAAGCTTGGGGATACTGATACGTCTCCAATGTATCTATAATTTTTTTATTGTTCCATGTTGTTATATTATCATTCTTGGAAGTTTTACAATCATTTTATAGTCATTTTATATAATTTTTTGGTACTAACCTATTGACATGGTGCCCAGTGCCAGTTGTTGTTTTCTGCATGTTTTTTACAATGCAGGAAATCAATATCAAACGGAGTCCGAATGCAGCGAAACTCCTGGAGGGTTTTTTTGGGCCAGAAGACATCTATTGGGCCAAGGAAGCACCTGGGGGGTGGCTCAAGGGGAGCAGCACCCACCAGGGCGCGCTAGGAGGCCCAGGCACGTGCTGGTGGTTTTGTGACCACCTTGGGTGGCCCGTGAACCGCCTCTTTGCTCTATAAATATCCCAATATTCCAGAAAACCTAGGGGAGTCGATGAAAATCAATTCAAGCTGCCGTAGAGTCCAGAACCACCATGTCCAATCTACATACCGGTATGGAGGGGTTCACCACTTCCATTGGTGCCTCTCCGATGATGCATGAGTAGTTCTTGGTAGAACTTCAGGTCTGTAGTTAGTAGCTAGATGGCTTCCTCTCTATGTCTCTCTTGATTATCAATACAATGGTCTCTGGAGATCCATATGATGTATGTGTTTTTGCGGTGTGTTTTTTGGGATCCGATGAACTTTGAGTTTATGATCACATCTATGTTTTTATCCATGAAAGTTATTTTATTCTTCTTTGATCTCTTATATACATGATTGCTTATAGCCTCGTATTTCTTCTCCGATATTTGGGTTTTGTTTTGCCAACTTGATGTTTTTGTCTTGCAATGGGAAGAGGTGCTTTGTAGTGGGTTCGATCTTACGGTGCTTGATACCAGCGACAGAAGGGGAACCAACACGTATGTATCGTTGCTACTAAGGATAAAAAGATAAAATCTATATGTCTGCAATAGATAAACGGATCTCTTCTACATCATGTCATCGTTCTTATTGCATTACTCCGTTTTCCCATGAACTTAATACACTGGATGCATGCTAGATAGCAGTCGATGTGTGGACTAATAGTAGTAGATGCAGGCAGGAGTCGGTCTACTAATCTTGGATGTGATGCCTATATAATGATCATTGCCTGGATATTGTGATGATTATTTGAAGTTCTATCAATTGCCCAGCAGTAATTGTTTTCCCACCGTTTGCTATTTTCTCGAGAGAAGCCACTACTGAAACCTACGACCCCCGGGTCTCTTTTCATCATATTTACCCTTGCGATCTATTTGCCCTTGCATTTATTTTCAGATCTATTAAACCAAAAATACAAAAACACCTTGCTGCAATTTATTTGTTCTGCGGTCTATTTATCCTATCTACCACTTTTACCTCACGTTATTTGCCTATCTTGAGGCACCGTACCCGGAAGAGATTAACAACCCCTTTAACAGGTCGGGTTGCGAGTATTTGTTAATTGTGTGCAGGTGTTGCTTACGTGGTGTGAGGAGGTTCTCCTACTGGTTCGATAACCTTGGTCTCATCACTGCGGGAAATACCTACCGTCGCTA
>NW_021186367.1:0-1497 GCF_002162155.2 Triticum dicoccoides
TGTAAGTTATGCCGACTATCTATGTGGTATCTGTCGTGCTCCTTTCATTATGCATGTTTCATCATGAATGACTCTTGTCTATGCAAATTTCTCAATACTGAACTACCCCTGTTATATATTAGCAGGATGGTTAGACCAGCTGGTCGTGGTCGTGGTGGCAACTTCCCACCACCGCCTGAGTACATGGCTGGTATGATCCAACAGCTTGAGATGAATCGCCAGTTCATGGAAAACATGATGGCTCAGTTTCCTCGCCCCAATATGAACCAGCATCCAAACACAACCACTCTGCAGGATTTCATACGCCTCAACCCAAGTGTGTACCGCAGCTCAACCCAGCCGCTTGATGCTGATGACTGGCTCCGTGACATCACCTATGAGATGGAGTCTGCTGATGTAGCCCCTGCCAGCTATGTCACTTTTGCTTCATTCTTTCTAAAGGGACCCGCAGCGCAATAGTGGGACAGCCACAGGCGTACTCTGCCAGTTGGGACAATCATCTCCTGGCCAGACTTTCAGGCTGCCTTCCGTGCCTACTTCATTCCTCAGGGAATCATGGACAGGAAGAAGCGTGAGTTCCGCAACCTCACACAGGGCAACAAAACTGTGGAAGCTTATCAGCGGGAGTTTCTGGACTTGTCTCGCTATGCTGAAGAGGACATTGCAACTGATGCACGCAGACAGGAGAAGTTCCGTGAAGGCCTTCAAGCTGACATCAAGCTCGCACTTCTAGTGCATGACTTTGCCGATTTCGCCACCTTGGTGAACAAGGCCATCAATGTCGAGACTGGTCTGCAGGAGCACCAGAGCTCTCAAAGGCGCAACCGTGACACGGGCTCATCTTCGGGCCCGCCCTCGCAGAAGCGTAAGATATGGATCCCGAACAGCATGTACCGTCCAAATGCACCTGCCCCAAGGCAGTCTTATGCTGCACCTCGTCTGCCGGCTGCTCCAACTAGGCAGCCAAGGCTTCCAGCTCCACCACCCCGAGCTCTTGCTCCCACTCCCAATAATGGTCTGTGCTTTAGGTGTGGTCAGCCAGGACACCGTGCTCGGGAATGCAACCAGAACCAGAATCAACTGGCCCTTCCAGCAGCTGGTCGTGGTAACAACCAGCCCCGCAACAACAATGCCAAGTCCTATGGTCGTGTTCATGCCAACCACGTTGATCTGAACGAAGCTCAAGACCAGCCTGCTACTGTGATGGGTACACTCCTCGTAAATTCAGTACCTGCATCTGTTTTATTCGATACAGGTGCATCGCATTCATTCATGTCAGAAGATTTTGCATGCTTGCACGACATTAAATGTGAGGACATGAATGCTTCACTATTAGTACACACTCCTGCGGGCCAATGTCGAACCTCCATGATTTGCAACGACGTCCCTGTAGAAATCGAAGGACTGGAATTCCTTGTCTCTCCCATTGTACTGAAGTCCTGTAGTATTGATCTCATTCTGGGAATGAATTGGTTAAAAGCGCATACTGCTTCTATC
>NW_021186368.1:0-2164 GCF_002162155.2 Triticum dicoccoides
AGAGTCGCTTGCAGTCGTAGTTCAGGATAGCCACCGAGTCAAAGCTGGCTTGCTGCAGTTAAACCCCACCATCCCCTTTGTTGATAATGATGCATATGTAGTTAGTTCTGATGTAAGTCTTGCTGGGTACATTTGTACTCACGTTTGCCTATTTTATGTTTTTGCAGAGAGACTTCAGTCTCACTAGTATTTCCGCGTGGTCTTCGACGTTTAGCTTGTGACCTCAGCTACGATCTTGTGCCCTCGGCAGGATCTGATAGATAGTCAGGCTTCTCGGCCTTTTTCATTTATAGATGTCTGTACCCAGACATGATAGCTTCCGCTTGTGCTTTGACTTGTATGCTCTGATTGTTGGGTCGTGAGACCCATGTTTGTAATATCTCGCTCCTCGGAGCCTATTGATTAAAATACTTGAGTTGTAGAGTCATTTTGTGATGCCATGTTGTATTGCACATATCGAGCATATTGTGTGTATGTTATTGAAATGCTTGGTATGTGTGGGATCTGACCATCTAGTTGTTTATCTTTAGTAGCCTCTCTTACCGGGAAATGTCTCCTAGTGTTTCCACTAAGCCATGGTAGCTTGCTACTGCTCCGGAACACTTAGGCTGGCCGGCATGTGTCCTTCTTCGTTCCTGTGTCTGTCCCTTCGGGGAAATGTCACGCTTTGAGTACCGGAGTCCTGTTAGCCCGCTACAGCCCGGATTACCGGAGTCCTGCTAGCCCAGTGCTACAGCCCGGACCCACTTGCTGATGACCGACACGTTTGAAGCTGGGTCATGGATGCCTGTCCCTGTAAGTCTGTGCCACTTTTGGTTTACGACTAGTCATGTCAGCCCGGGCTCCTTATCATATGGATGCTAGCGACACTATCATATACGTGAGCCAAAAGGCGCAAACGGTCCCGGGCAAAGGTAAGGCGACACCCGTGGGGATACCGTGCGTGAGGCCGCAAAGTAATATGAGGTGTTACCGGCTAGATCGATGTGACATCGAGTCGGGGTCCTGACAGCGTTGGTATCAGAGCTTGACTGCCTGTAGGATTACCAAGCCAAACTGGTCGAAGTTGAGTCTAGAAATTCTTTAGTTATATAAGGGAATTGATTGTGGGATGGAACGTAAGGCTCTTTTTACTCCTTATACCTTATGCCTTCTGATCTAAGTCATCTTATCTTTCCTGCGGGGATTAAGAACTAGGCTATCTCTTCTTTTTATCAGGATCACATGTTACTAATCCGTAGACTTATAGATTGTTGGACTTAAGCCTCGTTTCAGTTTCTACTACTTCTGTATGTTAATTGTTGATCTCGAAATCTTGATATTGTGCTTCTGAGTGGTTATGCCACCATTTTTGTGAATGTCTCAAATCTTTCTGAGCATTTACAGCCGTTATGCTGTCCGAGTCATCCCAGGTTTCTAAATAGTCTGATGCATTTGCAAAAATCCTTTCCCTCTGGTTTCGATGTTCCTTTATGCCAGCTCAATCACACTAATTGTTGAGTTGAGGTATTCTATTGCCTTGACATTTATGTTGGAATAATTATTATGACCCTAGGTGTTTAGGGAGTCACCTAGAAATCTAGCAATGTTTTATGTTCCAGTGTGATGACTCTGGCCGTCATTATCGAAAGCATCCCGTGATGCCATTTAGTAGTAGGTATTCTATTCCTGGGTTTTGAACCCGAGATTCACTCTACCTACTTCATGTTGATAGTAATTGCTAGTGCCTTTAGGATATTAGTAACCTTTGCGATAGTCCTCAAGGTCCGTGGTATATCCTTCTTCCAAATACCATGAACCACTTACGGCAAAAGTTTGTTGGATCAAAAGATCACAACAGGAGTGCTCTCGATGGGTTCTCCATTCATAATTGTGACTCTGCCAGTTCTACCTTTCTGCATGGGTTATCCGGAAGAAATATGTTGAACTTGGTTCGACATACTAATCTATGCATCCACAACTCAGAAAGTTATATGTTCCTTTGAGTTGTTCTCTTTAGTTGCATTCTGACCCTCGTCTATCAATTGATAGTCAAGAGTATGCGTGCGTTCGTTCATCGATGCCTATGACTCTTGTGGTCTGTCAAGCCATTCTATTCCGGAATGACTAGGAGAAACAAACTCCAGTACCTCTTCCATATCTAGGATTGGGTCAAAGTAGTTGT
>NW_021186369.1:0-1034 GCF_002162155.2 Triticum dicoccoides
TGTGATCGTTGACACTGATGAAGACTCAATGTTATCTTCAGAAGTGCCAGGCAAGCAAAACCCCCTTGTTCATTCCGATACAATCCTACTCTCTCGCTCCTGCTCTCTTTTACTGCATTAGGACAACATCGATTCATCTGTTACTTGCTGCGGTAGCTGAACCCCTTTATCCTTTGCATGACCTGTCATTGCCACAGTAAATAGATGAAACCCACTAGCATGAGTAGGAGTTGTTTGAGCCCTGATGTGCCTACTCATTCATGCTTGTTTGTCATGCCTGCTACTGCTTAGAGTTGAGTCAGGTCTGATTCATCGGGGATGAATCAGAGGCGGGTGAACATGTCCTACTGTGTGTGAGCTAAGTGTGTGAACACGATTTGGTAAAGGTAGCGGTGAGAGGCCATGTAGGAGTACATGGTGGGTTGTCTCATTGAAGCCGTCCTCAGGAACTGAGTTCTGTGTTTGTGATCCATGATTCAGCTACTACCATACATTGGGCCCTGAAATATGACCCCGCTCGACTTCTTATTCACCCTTGTCCTCTGTCCAGGAGTTGCAAGTAGTTTCTGGTGTTTGTAGTATGCTGGAGGCCGTGGACAGCGCTGACCGTAGGGGTGGGATGTGATGCGGTAGGCACGTGGCCGGGTATACCGGGCGCCCGTTTGGTGTCATGGAACCCTGTTCACATCGTTTGGGGCTGTGAGCGAAACTCCGGCCGGATCTCCTCATGGATGGAACCCGAATAGGCGATAAACCTGGACTAGAGACTTAGGTGTTTAGGTAGGTCGTGGTCTACACCCACGTCGGCTTTCGCTTGAAGTCTGCCGAGCACATGTCGTGTGCAGACGCTAAGTGGTGGAAACATGTATGAAGAAGTACACCCCTGCAGGGTTAACATCATCTATTCAAATAGCCGTGTCCGCGGTAAAGGACTTCTGGGTTGCTTATATCAGTTCATAGACAAGTGAAAGTGGATACTCTAAAATACGCAAGATAAGCGTGAGTGCTATGGATGGCGTTCTCGTAGGGAGACG
>NW_021186370.1:0-1319 GCF_002162155.2 Triticum dicoccoides
TGTCGGTCATCAACACTCACAGTTTTGGCCGATTCTGGCCCGTTTCGTGGACTATTTACTCACTTTTTTGGGGTCCCGGAGTGATTTCCACGAGTAACGAACCCTCGGGTGCATTTACGTGTCGGTCATCAAGACTCGTAGTTTTGGCCGATTCTGACCCGTTTCGTGGACTATTACTCACCGTTTTGGGGTCCGAAAGCGATTTCCATAGTTGTTGAACCCCAAGGTGCGCTTACGTGTCGGTCATCAACACTCGCAGTTTTGGCCGATTCTGGCCCGTTTCGTGGACTAACTCACTGTTTTGGGGTCCCGGAGTGATTTGCACGATTAACGAACCCTGGGGTGCGTTTATGTGTCGGTCATCAACACTCGCGGTTTTTGTCGATTCCGACCTGTTTCGTGGACTATTACTCACCGTTTTGGGGTTCGAAAGTGATTTCCATTCTTGTTGAACCCCAAGGTGCGCTTACGTGTTGGTCATCAACACTCAGAGTTTTGGCCATTCTGGCCCGTTTCGTGGACTATTACTCACTATTTTGGGGTCCCGGAGTGATTTCCACGAGTAACGAACCCAGTGGTGCGTTTACGTGTCGGTCATCAACACTCGCAATTTTGGCCGATTCTGACCCGTTTCGTGGACTATTACTCATCGTTTTGTGGCCCCAAAGCGATTTCAATAGTTGTTGAACCCTAAGGTGCGCTTACATGTCGGTCATCAGCGCTTACAGTTTTGGCCGATTCTGGCCCGTTTCATGGATATTACTCACTATTTGGGGTCCCAAAGTGATTTTCACGATTAACGAACCCTGGGGCGTTTACGTGTCGGTCATCAACACTCGCGATTTTTGTCGATTCTGACCCGTTTTGTGGACTATTACTCACCGTTTTTGGGTCCCAAAGCGATTTCCATTCTTGTTAAACCCCAAGGTGCGGTTACGTGTCAGTCATCAACACTCACAGTTTTAGCCGATTCTGGCCCATTTCGAGGACTATTACTCACTGTTTTGGGGTCCCGGAGTGATTTCCACGATTAACGAACCTTGGGGTGCGTTTACGTGTCGGTCATCTACACTCTCGGTTTTTGTCGATTCTGACCCGTTTCGTGGACTATTACTCATTGTTTTGGGGTCCCAAAGCGATTTTCGTTCTTGTTAAACCCCAAGTGTGCTTACGTGTCGGTCATCAACACTCACAGTTTTGGCCGATTCTGGCCCGTTTCGTGGACTATTACTCACTGTTTTGTGGTCCCGGAGTGATTTCCACGACTAACGAACCCTGGGGTGCGTTTATGTGTCGGTCATCAACACTCGCAGTTTTGC
>NW_021186371.1:0-1109 GCF_002162155.2 Triticum dicoccoides
CGGGACGAAATTTATGAAGTGGCATCTTGTATATTTCGTCCAAGGCTTCATGCACCCATTATGGTGGCTTCAAAGTCCTGAAATCATCACTTGTAACTCCGTTCTTGTTCCCCTTGCGCATGCCATCATCTCCATGCTTGTTCTTGCTCCAATGTTCATCCTTCTCCAAGCTAGGCCCTTCATTTGTAAGCAAAACAAATGTATCCAATTTAGGCAGCATCATATTCTCATGAACATTAGAATCATTACCAAGAAACGAAAGTACCTGGTAATTTAGTTGGCGTGCACGAGCTCTAGTAATTGGTCCAGTATGTATAGCAGCAGGGGCTGTGGGTGTAACAATTGTATTGATGTCCTCATCAGGAAGTGCACCTTTTGCACCGACCGAGTATCTTTTCTTGGCTATGTTGTTACTCCACAGGGAATTGAAGTTGATAAAGCCAAGATTGAAGCTATTGAGAGTTGGCCGCAGCCCAAAACGGTCACACAAGTGAGGAGTTTTCTTGGCCTCGCTGGATTCTATAGGCGTTTTGTGAGAGATTTCAGCACCATTGCTGCACCTCTCAATGAGCTTACAAAGAAAGATGTGCCTTTTCTTTGGGGTACCGCACAGGAAGAAGCCTTCTCGGTATTGAAAGATAAGTTGACACATGCTCCTTTACTCCAACTTCCTGATTTTAATAAGAGTTTTGAGCTTGAATGTGATGCTAGTGGAATTGGATTAGGCGGTGTGTTATTACAAGATGGCAAACCTGTTGCATACTTTTCTGAAAAATTGAGTGGGCCTAGTCTGAATTATTCTACTTATGATAAAGAATTATATGCTCTTGTTCGGACTTTAGAAACATGGCAACATTATTTATGGCCCAAAGAATTTGTTATACATTCTGATCATGAATCTTTGAAACATATTAAAAGTCAAGCTAAACTGAATCATAGACATGCTAAATGGGTTGAATTCATTGAGACTTTTCCTTATGTCATTAAACACAAGAAGGGAAAAGAAAATGTTATTGCTGATGCATTGTCTCGCCGCTATACTATGCTTTCACAACTTGACTTCAAAATATTTGGTTTGGAGACCATCAAAGATCAATATGTGCATGATG
>NW_021186372.1:0-1073 GCF_002162155.2 Triticum dicoccoides
ATGGTGTGCCAAATACTATTGTTTCAGATCGTGATACTAAATTTCTTAGCCACTTTTGGAGATGTTTATGGGCTAAGTTGGGGACTAAACTGCTTTTTAGTACTACTTGTCACCCCCAAACTGATGGACAAACTGAAGTAGTCAATAGAACGTTGTCTACTATGCTTAGGGCTGTTTTGAAGAATAATAAGAAAATGTGGGAGGAATGCTTGCCTCATATTGAATTTGCTTATAATCGTTCATTGCATTCTACTACTAAGATGTGCCCTTTTGAAGTTGTGTATGGTTTCCTACCTCGTGCACCTATTGATTTGTTGCCTCTTCCATCTTCGGAGAAGGTTAATTTTCATGCTAAACAACGTGCTGAATTGATTTTAAAAATGCATGAGTTAACTAAGGAAAACATTGAGCGCATGAATGCTAAATATAAACTTGCTGGAGATAAGGGTAGAAAACATGTTGTGTTTGCACCTGGAGATCTTGTTTGGTTACATTTGCGTAAGGATAGATTTCCTGATTTGCTCAAATCAAAGTTAATGCCACGTGCTGATGGTCCCTTTAAGGTGTTAGAGAAAATAAATGATAATGCATATAAACTTGAGCTGCCTGCAGATTTTGGGGTTAGTCCCACTTTTAAGATTGCAGATTTGAAGCCTTATTTGGGTGAGGAAGATGAACTTCCGTCGAGGACGACTTCATTTCAAGAAGGGGAGGATGATGAGGACATCAATACAATTGTTACACCCACAGCCCCTGCTGCTATACATACTGGACCAATTACTAGATCTCGTGCACGCCAACTAAATTACCAGGTACTTTCGTTTCTTGGTAATGATTCTAATGTTCATGAGAATATGATGCTGCCTAAATTGGATACATTTGTTTTGCTTACAAATGAAGGGCCTAGCTTGGAGAAGGATGAACATTGGAGCAAGAACAAGCATGGAGATGATGGCATGCGCAAGGGAAACAAGAACGGAGTTACAAGTGATGATTTCAGGACTTTGAAGCCACCATAATGGGTGCATGAAGCCTTGGACGAAATATACAAGATGCCACTTCATAAATTTCGT
>NW_021186373.1:0-1137 GCF_002162155.2 Triticum dicoccoides
TTTATTTCCTTATATCATGATAAATGTTTATTATTCATGCTAGAATTGTATTAACCGGAAACATAATACATGTGTGAATACATAGACAAACTTAGTGTCACTAGTATGCCTCTACTTGACTAGCTCGTTAATCAAAGATGGTTATGTTTCCTAACCATGAACAAAGTGTTGTTATTTGATTAACGAGGTCACATCATTAGTTGAATGATCTGATTGACATGACCCATTCCATTAGCTTAGCACCCGATCGTTTAGTATGTTGCTATTGCTTTCTTCATGACATATACATGTTCCTATGACTATGAGATTATGCAACTCCCGTTTGCCAGAGGAACACTTTGGGTGCTACCAAACGTCACAACGTAACTGGGTGATTATAAAGGAGCATTACAGGTGTCTCCAAAGGTAGATGTTGGGTTGGCATATTTCGAGATTAGGATTTGTCACTCCGATTGTCGGAGAGGTATCTCTGGGCCCTCTCGGTAATGCACATCACATAAGCCTTGCAAGCATTGCAACTAATGAGGTAGTTGCGAGATGATGTATTACGGAACGAGTAAAGAGACTTGCCGGTAACGAGATTGAACTAGGTATTGGAATACCGACGATCGAATCTCGGGCAAGTAACATACCGATGACAAAGGGAACAACGTATGTTGTTATGCGGTCTGACCGATAAAGATCTTCGTAGAATATGTAGGAGCCAATATGGGCATCCAGGTCCCGCTATTGGTTATTGACCGGAGACGTGTCTCGGTCATGTCTACATTGTTCTCGAACCCGTAGGGTCTGCACGCTTAAGGTTATGATGACAGTTATATTATGAGTTTATGCATTTTGATGTACCGAAGGTTGTTCGGAGTCCCGGATGTGATCACGGACATGACGAGGAGTCTCGAAATGGTCGAGACATAAAGATTGATATATTGGAAGCCTATGTTTGGATATCGGAAGTGTTCCGGGTGAAATCAGGATTTTACCGGAGTACCGGGAGGTTACCGGAACCCCCCGGGGAGCTATATGGGCCTTAATGGGCCTTAGTGGAAAAGAGAAGGGGCTGCCCTAGATGGGCTACGCGCCACCCTCCCTCCCCTAGTCCTATTAGGACAAGGAGAGGTGGCCGGCCCCCCCTCTCTC
>NW_021186374.1:0-1717 GCF_002162155.2 Triticum dicoccoides
CCACGGATACGACTATACGTACACCAAACGTTTGCTTCCAACTAGATGTGAGAAACAAAACTACGTTGTGGGTATGAAGAGGATAACTTTGCATGATATCGGAGAGCTAAAATATAAAAGTAGGTGCTGTTATCATAAAGTTAGAATATATTACTAAATATTATAAATAGCGAGTGTGGAATAATGATGGATCGGTGTAAGGAATTATCCTAGGCAATTGTTAATAAGACCGGTAGTCGTCATTGCAATTTCATATGAGGGAGAGGCATAAGCTAACATACTTTCTCTTCTTGGATCATATGCACTTGTGATTGGAACTCTAGCAAGCATCAGCAACTACTAAAGATCATTAAGGTAAAACCCAACCATAGCATTAAAGCATCAAGTCCCCTTTATTCCCATACACCATGTCCCACTTATCCGTGTTTGTGTTTCAGTCACTCACGCAACGCAGACATAAGTCAACCATGGACATATTGCAACACCCTACAACGGGAATCCCTCACGCTTGCACGACACGGAGGGCACAATAGGACAACACCAAAATAAAACATACAACTCGTACCAATCTAGATCATCAATCAACCCAAAGACAAAAGATATCTACTCAAAACATCATAGGATGGCAACACATCATTGGATCATAATATGTGGCATGAAGCACCATGTTCAAGTAGGGATTATTACAGCGGGGTGTGGGAGAGTGAACCGCGTAAAAGAGATGAGGATGGTGATGATGATGGTGATGTTGATGAAGACGATCACCACGGCGATGATTCCCCTCCCGATGGCACTCCAGCGCCACCGAGAGAGAGGAGAAGAGGTTATACCCATTGTGCTTCCTCCTCCATGGCCTCCCCCATGGATGGGGAGAGGTTCCCTCTCTGGTCCATGGCCTTCAAGGCGATGATGGCCCCTCCGGGATCCTTCCCCATGGCCTTCGGTGATGATGGCCCCCTCCGGCAGGGTGCCAGAGAGGGCCTAGATTGATTTCTCGTGGCTACAGAGGCTTGCGGTGGCGGAACTTCCTATCTAAGTTATTTCCCAAAGATTTCCGTATTTCTAGGAGAGGTTGGCGTTGATTTCAAGTCAGGGGGGTCTCCGGGCTGTCCACGAGGCAGGGGGACGCGCCCCCCACCCTCGTGGGCAACCCGAGACTCTTCTGGCCCAACTCTTGCACTCGAGGGGCTTCTTTTGGTCCATAAAAATTCATCAAATATTGGCACCTCAATTGGACTCCGTTTGGTATTCCTTTTCTGTAAAACTCAAAAACAAGGAGAAAACAGAAACTGGCACTAGGCTCTAGATTAATAGGTTAGTCCCAAAAATAAAATATAAAATAGCATATAAATGAATATAAAACATCCAAGATGGATAATATAATAGCATGAATACTTCATAAATTAGAGATACGTTGGAGACGTATGAGCATCCCCAAGCTTAATTCCTGCTTGTCCTCGAGTAGGTAAATGATAAAAGAAATAATTTATGAAGTGTGAATGCTAGCAGGTGCACAAGTTTGATCAATGATAATTTCAATCACCTTTTCTAGCATCATTATATGTCATAACAGTAGCTCATCTCATAAAACTTTTCATGATCAAGTAATAAGCAATTCACATGTTAAAGTATAGATCATAAACTTTCTTGAAAACTAACAAACAGTGCTCTTAGTCATCAAACCATTGCAATTCATATTATTTTCAGCAAGGGTCTA
>NW_021186375.1:0-2543 GCF_002162155.2 Triticum dicoccoides
GAGCCAAAAACCTAATTCCACCGCCGCAACTTTCTGTATCCGCGAGATCCCATCTTGGGGCCTGTTTTGGAGCTCCAGCGGAGAGGGCATCTACCATGGAGGGCTTCTACATCAACACCATAGCCTCTCCGATGAAGTGTGAGTAGTTTACTTCAGACCTTCGGGTACATAGCTAGTAGCTAGATGGCTTCTTCTCTCTTTTTGGATCTCAATACAATGTTCTCCCCCTATCTTGTGGAGATATATTCGATGTAATCTTCTTTTTGCGGTGTGTTTGTTGAGACCGGTGAATTGTGAGTTTATGATCCAACTTATCTATGAACAATATTTGCTTCTTCTCTGAATTCTTTTATGTATGATTGAGTTATCTTTGCAAGTCTCTTCGAATTATCCGTTTGGTTTGGCCAACTAGATTGGTAGTTCTTGCAATGGGAGAAGTGTTTAGCTTTGGGTTCAATCTTGCGGTGTCCTTACCCAGTGACAGAAAGGGTTGCAAGGCACGTATTGTATTGTTGCCATTGAGGATAACAAGATGGTTTTTTTTATCATATTGCATGAATTTATCCCTCTACATCATGTCATCTTGCTTAAGGCGTTACTCTGTTTTTAACTTAATACTCTAGATGCATGCTGGATAGCGGTCGATGAGAGGAGTAATAGTAGTAGATGCAGAATCGCTTCGATCTACTTGTTTTGGACGTGATGCCTATACACATGATCATACCTAGATAACCTCATAATTATTTGCTTTTCTATCAATTGCTCAACAGTAATTTGTTCACCCACCGTAGAATATTTATGCTCTTGAGAGAAGCCACTTGTGAAACCTATGGCCCCCGGGTCTATTCTCATCATATCAATCTCCATTACTTTATTACTTGCTTTGTGTTTACTTTGCATCTCTATATCAAAAATACCAAAAATATTATTTATCATCTCTATCAGATCTCACCCTCGTAAATAACCGTGAAGGGATTGACAACCCCTAATCGCGTTGGTTGCGAGTAGCTATCATTTTGTGTAGGTACGAGGGACTTGTGCGTGATCTCCTACTGGATTGATACCTTGGTTCTCAAAAACTGAGGGAAATACTTACGCTACTTTACTGCATCATTCTCTCCTCTTCGGGGAAATCCAACGCAGTGCTCAAGAGGTAGCAAGAAGAATTTCTGGCGCCGTTGCCAGGGAGTTTGCGCAAAAGTCAACTATACCAAGTACCCATCACAATCCCTATCTCTCGCATTACATTATTTGCCTCTCGTTTTCCTCTCCCCCACTTCACCCTTGCCGTTTTATTCGCCCTCTCTTTCCCAATCTCCTCCTCTCTTTCTCTTTCGCCTTTTTCTTGTTTGCCTTTGCTTGTGTGTTGGATTACTTGTTGCCATGGCGCAAGATAATACCAAATTGTGTGATTTCTCGAATACCAATAATAATGATTTCCTTAATACTCCGATTGCTCCTCTTAATAATGATGAGTCTTGTGAAATCAATACCGCTTTGCTGAATCTTGTTATGAAAGATCAATTCGCCGGCCTTCCTAGTAAAGATGCCTCTACCCATCTAAACAATTTTGTTGATTTGTGTGATATGCAAAAGAAGAAAGATACAAATAACAATATTGTGAAATTGAAGTTATTTCCATTTTCACTTAGAGATAGTGCTAAAATTTGCTTTTCGTCTTTGCCTAAAAATAGTATTGATTCTTGGAACAAGTGCAAAGATGCTTTTATCTCTAAGTATTTTCCTCCCGCTAAGATCATCACTCTTAGGAACGATATTATGAATTTTAAACAACTTGATCATGAGCATGTTGCCCAATCTTGGAAAAGAATGAAATTGATGCTTCACAATTGCCCTACTCATGGTTTGAATTTATGGATGATCATACAAATTTTTTATGCCGGATTAAATTTTGCTTCTAGAAAGCTTTTAGATTCGGCCGCGGGAGGCACGTTTATGGAAATTACATTAGGGGATGCTACAAAATTGCTTGACAACATTATGGCTAATTATTCTCAATGGCATACCGAAAGAACTTCTAGTAAAAAAGTGCATGCTATAGAAGAAATCAATGTTTTGAGTGAAAAGATGGATGAACTTATGTAGATGTTTGCTACTAAAAATACTTCTCTTGATCCCAATGATATGCCTTTGTCTACTTTGATTGAGAATAATAATGAATCTATGGATGTACATTTTTTTTGAAGGAATAGTTTTGGAAATAACACATATAGAGGGAATTTTAATCCTAGGCCTTATCCTAGTAATCCTTCTAATAATTATGGAAATTCCTACAACAACTCTTATGGAAATTTTAATAAGATGCCCTCTAAATTTGAGAGTAGTGTTAAATTATGAATTCACAAAAGAATTTTAATGCTTTGCTTGAAGAGAAATTACTTAAAGTTAATGATTTGGCTAGGAACGTTGATAGAATTTCTCTTGAAATTGATTCTTTAAAGCCTAGATCTATTCCTCCTAAGCATGATATCAATGAGTCTCTCAAAGCTATGAGAATTTCAATTGATGAGTGCAAGGAAAGA
>NW_021186376.1:0-1464 GCF_002162155.2 Triticum dicoccoides
GACACGCATGTTCCATAAAAAAATTATGTCCTAACTCTATACTTATTATTTATTTATTTTTATATACACCGTAAAGTTTTAGATAGTTTCTCAAAGAAAATCACGAAAAACTGTGAGAATGTGGACATTCCTCACTTGTACCTTCAATGCACGTTTGGTACAGAAGCATAATTTCTTATTGTACGGTTGTATTAATTAAGATCTTAGAAAAGAACTAAATTAGTCTGATATCACAATCCGTGGACTGCCTAAAATATACTATTCTTTGGCATGAGACATGATGGGTTGTAATATGTACATGCGCGAGAACTAATCGCCTTGCCAAACAATTTCACAGGCGTCCTATAAATTGATACATTCCAAGTCTGCACATGCACAAGCATCCATCCGCTCACCCACAGAACAAGCAAGCTTCTACGACAATGGCGACCACCAACACCAAAGCCATAAAACCCTCTTGTGGCCTCCTTCTCATTGCAATCCTCCTAGCTATGTCTTCAGACAATGCACGTGGCGACGACCTACCGCCTTCACCAGCACAGGCGCCGCCGCCATCCCCAGTCGGTGGACGGTGCAAGTTGAGCGATGAAATTGCTCTCAAAGTGTGCGTGAACGTCCGCTTGGGCAAGATGAGCCCGTTCGAGGAGAACCAGTGCTGCCGGCAGATTCGCCAGACACCAAATGCCGCGGACTGTTTGTGTTCCACCTTCACCCGAGCACGCGCCCATGTCTATGGCAATGTCCTTGATGAAATCAATGCCATTCTCACAGTCTGTGGTAAGGCTCGTGTCCACAACCAATTCTGTCTCCAAGCATCTGGGTGAACATCTAGCGTCACGGATGACGCTTAATGTGTGCAAGCAGGCAGGCTCACACCATGAGAGGTGCATCAACACATGTACATCACCTAGAATGTATATGTTCTACCTAAATAACCTGCCATACTAGCATGTACTGGTTTGGACCCGACTTAACCAGTGATACACATGTATATCATGTCCACTGCGAGTGGTCATCTAAATAAGAATCCGCGACATCTACTTGTATTATTTGTGATGCGTTCATGGCATGCCTTTTTGTCTGTGTGGTCATGTTCTATGGATATGCCTCCTATATGAAAATTTTCCCGACTCGTCTAGCTCAAAAGTTCATTTTGAAGCTTTTTACTCACAACATAGCTTGCCAAGTGAATTTGTGAGGGTAGTAGAAACTTTCCCATCACAGGCTCTAGTGCTGAAATATACGACATGCATGGCATCAAAAAGCTCAAGGATATGAATGACCACACATGCCCTATTTCATCGGTGACTAGTTTTTTTGCCCGTCAAAAACGTTGTTGCGAGAGATGGCATTAGTTCGCTCAGAAAGGCCGGTTGACATCTCTGTATAATAAGAATCACCAAAACAACATGGTGACTAGCATCCACCCAACTAATCCAAATACACTGATAATGAAAAAACTAC